>NC_139235.1:44836734-45069322 GCF_977018435.1 Lepisma saccharinum | reverse complement strand
GTTTTTCAATGTAAGATGAAGGTTCAGGTTTGCATGAAGCTGGAAGTTTGTGAAAATTTTCATTTTTCAGTGTACAGTTAGCTCTTAACTGGAAGTATGGAGGTGATTGCTTTAAACCTTATCCCTTCTTGCAATTACCAGCTTAGCTGGAAGTTCTTAAGCAACATGGAACAATTAAAGTTTCACATTTGAAAATTTCACAGTCAGATTAAACAAGATATGAATCATTAAAGTTCAAGAGGCATAGAAGACTTGTTTTGTTCGGTAGAGGTCAAACAATGCCCATGTAAACAGAGAAATTAAGCAGCGTTGTTGCCAGTATTTTCTATGTCTGTTGGAGAATTTGTGATTAATGATATTCAATCTGTCAGGCACTCAATATCCTAGTGGACATATGGTGCATTAGTTAAAAACAGCACCTTGTGGAGCACATTGTGTTTTGTAATATGAGCCTAAGTTCTGGTAGTTTTTTTGTTGTTTTTTTTTCAATTATTCTTTCCACATGTCCCATTCATTTCATGCTTTATTGTTGAGTGGTCTTACCTTAGAAAAAAATCTATCAGCAAGTTTTTAAAGTATTGTTCCTCTTTGTACCTTCACATTTTTAGAAGTTGGCCTACATAGCATGGTTGCTAAATGTTTTGTTTTTCTCTCAACAAACCTGCACAGAGATAGTACAAAGCATGCAGTCAAATGGCATGTAAAACTTCTACACATTAATAGAGTTTACATGAAGAGGCAGGAACTAATATTTTCATTTTCAATATCTCTGCACTTCTGTAAGAATGTATGTACTCTTGAGCTCTGTAACAGTGTTGCATACTTGAGATTTGCCCTTTATTAAGAAAATCAAGTTTGTAATACTTGCTTTCCTTAAATTAATTTGCCAAATTTGTGATACCTGCTTTCCTCAGTTAATTTAATGCTCATATGAAGTGGACGATCAGCCATTGCTCAAATTTTTTCCAATAAAAGAACGTGCTCTTAAGAGTGACGGGTGCATATGCACATGCAGTTCTGCATTTTGATGATTTAAACACAGGCTGTACTGCGATCAATTTGGTTTGAAACTATACTAAGAAGTGGTGCGCAGATTGATTTCCTAATTCAACTTAATTGCTTCAACATTGGAAAACCTGCTCCTGGTTAAGACTGGTGATTATCTCCAACTGGTAACTATTGTCAACAGAAAGATTAATTGAACGTTGAAAACCCAGTCATGAAAAAATGTCAATATACAGTACTTAAATTTCCCACACTTTTTTTTTTTGTTAACGTCTATTAAGTAGTTCTGTCATGTGATAACATAATGTTATTTACACAAGGAAATCTTTGTTTGAACTTTCATTACAGGAAATGGAAGTGGGACTCGGGAATTAACAACCACCCAGGAATTACTAAAATCCTCACAGCTACCAGAGCCTCAGATAAAAGCTGTACTAACAACCTCACAGCTACCAGAGTCTCAGATAAAAGCTGTGTTTAACACTAACCCAAACTGGGCAGAGGAATTTTCTATTCCATGGGCAAAAATGCCATCTGCTCTCCTTACAGCATTGAAAGCTGGAAGAAGGCCATCACCTAGTCTAAGGCTTCAAATGGTTAGAACAGTCGTAGCTTCCATTCAGGAAATATGCCCAAGGCCTTTCAAGAAATCTTTAGTTGTGGTGGCAAAGAAAATTGTAGGATCTTATCCAGAGTCTCTCAGAGATCTTATTGATGGAGAGGTTGTTGGAACAGGCTACGACTCCATAGTGTTACAATTAGTTAACAGAGTGGAAAATGTAAGCAGGGGAAACCCAGGCCCAAGAATGAAAAGAAAGAGGTCAGTAGAGGAAAGTGATAAAACCAGGGAGGCAACTGACATGTATGGTTGTCTCCAGTGGCAGCCTGATTTGCTTTTTGAAGAGAATGAAAAATCTCAAACAGAGAAAAAGCACGAATTGAAGAGCATGTCATCGGTTCGACCAGATGAGGTAAATCATGAAGTGGTCACACTTTTGATGGGCAAAACATATGCCACACAAAGGAAGGAGATAAATTATGGAAAAGTAATTAGTGAATTGGTGGATGATTGGCCATTCCTGTTTACCATGGATGGCATGTGCAATCATTTTGAACATCTTATGGGAATATCGATGAAGAAGACTATGCTAGAATCTCTCAATAAAAAAGGTTCTAGAATAATTTCCTTCATGAGAAATATTTCCAAGGACCCAAAGTACTGCAGCATTAAAAATTGCCTTAGGGTGATGGATGATTACAAGGAAAGTGAGGGCAATGAACCAGACGTGGCCTGTGTTATTCTCCTTGTCCAGGCCTATTTTAAGGAGAAGGAAGCCAGCCTTTTTTTGGTTTCTGAGGTAAGTGATTTATCTTTCTTGTCTTTAAACCTAAGAACATATGTGTGTTATAGATGCAAATTAATGGATTTACATTTTCTCTGCGTTAATTGTGTTAATTTGAATGAGTGATGAACTTAATTAGGCTTTCTTGTTTTTGCATAGAATCCAATCAGATTCAACATAATTTCTCTGATTTCTCCCTTTTCCTATTCTGTAATAATGCATCACAAACATCATTTACGTACCTCTAAGTTGCCATTGTGGTTACAATGTACCACATTAGATTTACATGTGACTTCAAGTAAATGTCAAAAGAAAGTTGACAAACAGCAATGTTCGTAAACTTTATCCCACACTTACATGCTTCACAAGTTATTAAATACCATGCTGCGTAAAGGAAAATTGCTGAATTGTGTGATTGATTTGCTTTATTTTACTCTGCTTCTCGTGCCACTTTGGGCTAATTTGTGAAGATGGGGATGATGATGATGAAATTGATGAACTGACTCACAAACATCCATGCCCAGGCCAGAATTCGAACCCAGGACCCCTGGCAGCAAAATTTCTGAAATAGGTTAAAGGTATATTTTATTATTTGTGTCAAGAGATGACAGTTTTGGAGCGGAAGCAAATGAATTGCCCCCTTCTTTGATGAGTTCCTTTCCCATGTTCCATACTTCTACATTTATACCTAAGGGGGAGGGGAGGCAAATTTTGATTTCTATTTAGTGTAAAACATGAAAATTAATTTGCAGCAAATTACTCTTGATACAATTTTGACCTTATTTTTGGAAAATTTTCCTTGAAAACCTGAACTTGTATGGTTCATACAGTGGCCACCTTGTGTAAGGCAACAATATCTTCTTCATATTGTACACACAATTTGTTATTGAATTCACTGCCTAATATAGTTTTCCTATTATCTTTCAGCGCACAGCAACAGTTACTGAAGTGGAAAGATTAGAAAACCTACCCAGCACTCCATGTTTGATATCATTTGGTAAGATTGTGTTCTGTTTCACCTTCTCTCCTTTTTTTTTGTTATTACCAAGAGTTTGAGTTGAGTGTGTGTTTTAAGTACACTTTATGCACAGTAAGTCTAATCGGAACTGGACCTACAGTTTAAAGTGGAATCCGAAACACTATGTGCTTCCACCGGGTATCAAACCCGGGACCACCAAGAGTTTGGGCTTTACTTTCATGTACTAGCTGATACAGGGTTCCCACACACCTGGAAAACCTGGTAAAATTTGAAAATCTCAGGGAATTTGAAAAAAGTAAACTTCTCAGGGAAAAATCATTGAAATGGTCAATGAGCCCAGTGAAGTACCCAAAAATTTGAAATCAATCAGCTAGTCTATCTCGGCTCTAGTAATAATAATAATAATAATAATAATAATAATGTGATGTTATTGCTATGAAGGGAAATGGATTGTGGTGAAATGTAAAATAATCATAATTATATGGAAGTATTTTCACTGGGTGATAACTAAGTTTTCAGCATAGTACAAATTTATCTTGCCAGAGAGACAATTTTTTTTATTCTCGCAAAGGAAGAGAGAAACTGTACAGTGATTGATTTTAAAGTCACACAAAAATACCGATAACAATTCCGACAATTGTTGCAAACAGATATGTGATGCTTGATGCATAGGTAACCTTTAGAATGTTGAACTTGTATGAAAGTACATACCTCACCTTCATATACATTCGTAATTGCATAGTGGGTACTGTCTTATACATTGTTAAAAAGAGGGAAAATTCATTTAAACGTGTACATGAGAGAAACTTCATATGTGGCATGTCATACTGTGATAATGCTGTTTTGTACTTGGTTTGAGAAAAGCCTGTCTCCAACACCTTTATATTCATATATTATTTATATTATTATCATTCATACATTGACCATTGTTCTGATCCTGTTGCCTTCTTAGTAGTGAATCATGTGAAGTGAAGCTTTCTTCATAAAACAATTCAGTGAAATTTTTGGATCAGATATGTGTACCTCAGAAACATACCACAGCATATTTTTTTCTTTGTTCATCATTCTGATAAAATTTCCTAATGGTATCTGTTTTCTGGTATTTTAAAAATTTTCCACAGACCTTCAAATGCTAAGCTAAAGTGCTAAATGGTGACATGTGATTAATTCTTCCAGGATGCTCATTAATATTATTATTATTAGAATTTTATGAGCCTGTAAATTAGTACATTTTCTGTATTTCTTTTAGGAGAAAATATGTTAAATGGAAGAACATATTCGGTTTCCCTTGACAAAATGTTGGCAGTGAATGGACTTAGCAGTTTTTCAGATGGACTATGTGTGCTTTTGGCAGTGTATTACTGCTTCAACATCAAATATCCTTTGGAGGGATCATTAACGTTGGAGTTTGTTCAAAGGTAAAAATTATATGTGATTATAATGTTGATCTGTTAGTTTTTGTAGAGCAGTCATAGAGAAGCATCTTAGTGCAATTGCACCACTAACATGGTTACTTTTTAATCATGATGATAAAAAAATATTTTTTAAAAAATCTTTTTTAAAAAGGCACTAAAATCAGATCAAATTTTTGTAATATTTTGTCAGGTCTCATCACATTGAATCCCATCACCTGTGTCATTTGGCTATCTAGTAAGAGACTGAACTAGGAACTACTTTCAACATAAGCAAAGATTATAACTATCCAACTCATCTTTCTTTAATTGGATGAAATTATATTTTATTTAATACTGCTATGGTGTCATTGTTAGGACATCAGACTCTCATGCTTGAGACCCGGGGTAGATTCTTGGAATGAGTGATCTCAGGTGAGAATTTTATCACAGTGGCCCTGCATAAAATGGTTGCAAGACTCATCCAGCTTCCAATCAATGGGTAATTGGAGGAATCCCTGACAAGGAAAGGCATCCAGAGTGGTGGATTGTTGTTCACTCATCTCCACCATGACCAATATAGATATTGTGTGGCCCTACCTCCATTCACCCTATATTGCTTTGTTAAAAATGCTTGAACTTGATTGCCTTCTCTCCATTCAGATTCAGCTTCTACAGGCTTAGAATGCAGAATGTGTTTGAACTTGCTTCCACCATTGGATAATGGTGGACAAGAATTGATTTTATGAGACACATGAAAATATTGAAGATTATGCACACACAGGAGATGTACTATGTAGACATTTTCACACAAACCTGGGTCTCTGGCGTACCGTGCCATTGCTCTACCACTGTAAACAGAGATGATTCCACACAGGTAAACCAGTGATAGCGAAAAATCAGGTGAGGCCAGGCTGGCTCGGTAGTTCAGTGGTAGAGCAATGGCATGATATGCCAGGGACCCAGGTTCGAGTCCTGCATGCATTTTTCTCTGAAAATAATGTTTTCATGCTTAGGCAATTGTTAACTTTGTTTTCTGCATTGACTAATCAATTTGTCAAATCACTAGAAATTAATGATTGCTGAATTGAAACATAACTTAAATTAATGTTTCATAATGAACACTGTAAAATAGCACCATTTCAGGATTTTACTTGATTTTGACTTCCTCGGTGCAAAGAAGTTTTCACACTAAGATGAGTGAATTGTGGTCCTTAAATCCAATGATCCATAATACTTCCAAATTTTGGAAGGGAGTTATTGTGAGGATATTTTTAATTAATTGATTAATGCTTACTGCAGAAATGATACTCTACTCAGAATATCTGTAACAATTGGAAGAAACTATGAGAGATGACCATTTACCAGTAGTTTAGTTTATGCATTTAGTAATAAAGAAGTGTTTGTCAACTAGCACTTCTTGTCTTACATGTTGCAAGGTTGCAACTGACATAAGCCCTTACATGACACTTTATGATGTACATGTCCTCTCAGTTGGAACCAACATTTCATAACAAACATACATTACATTTTTGTGTTAAGAATACTTTTTCTTATTTTCATTAAATATTCAGCCCAGGGAGCAGGTCTGCAACCATAATATGCTTGCTTCTGTTTGAAATAACACTTTATAACAGAGTGGTTTACATACATACATATGATGACTGCTTTTTCTTGTCTTCCAGATGTTTGCTGATGATTAACCCAGATAAGGGTTCAAAGTCCACAAAAGGGAGGAAGTACTGCAGTACTACGCATGCAAAATTGTTGACACTGCTAAATGCATTAGCTGACTTCGAGTGGACCATCTAGTTGGCCATACACTTGTCATACAACTAAACTTTGTGACCATAAAATTTGCACTATAAATGCAAGCTGTCCCTATGAATATAAAGTTGTAAATAATTGTTGTCAATATAATTAATTAATTGTGACTAGTGTTTATTATTCCACAAAAATTGTGTGCATGTTATTCTACTCTACTTAACTTTTGGTCAAGTAACTTACATTTATTCATTCTGAAGTTGATATTTTTTTATTTTTAATGGATTATAACAGAATAAAATTGTGTAATATTTACCTGTTATGCATGCAATATGAAATTTACTTTACAACTATTCCTCATATATATATATATATATATATATATATATATATATATATATATATATATATATATATATATATATATATATATATATATATATATATGTGTGTGTGTGTGTGTGTGAGTGTGTGTGTGTGTGTGTGTGTGCGTGTGTGTGTGTGTGTGTTTCACAAGAACTGAACTTCACAGGCAACAAGAGTGCACATTTCCAACATTGTTAAATTGTATGAGCTGACTCTGTGGTTGCAGAGAAAGTTATGTGGTCAGCTTTTAATCTCGCCATGAAAATTCCTAGGTTTAAGTTCTGGACTGTGATGGATTTTATTTGGAAGCTTTTTTTTCATCAACTTCATCACTTATTCTCTATTTTCATTTTTGCGAATATCCAAAATTTGTATGAAAAATTCATTGTTTGTTGGTTGAGTTTGTGTTTTAAGTCCACTTTATGCATAGTAAGGCTAATCGGGACTGACCTACAGTTTAAAGTGGGATCCGAACCCCTTTGTGCCTCCACCGGGTATCGAACCTGGAATCCCTTGATTACATGGCAACGACGCTACCACTGCGCCATCGGAGAGGCCCGAAAAATGAATTGTGAGCAGTCAAGAAAATAAACCTATGGTGTTTAATACAGTTGTGGCATGCATTACGTAGGTACAATATTCACAGGATTAGGTGTATGGTAAAAGATTTTCCTTAAGTATCTGCCACCATGGAAAAATAACTGAACAATTGATAATGTGATATTGCTGTTGCTTAGACTATGATATACTTATATAGTTGCAATATTATTTGTATAGGGCCATGAGCAATCCTGTACTAATACAGTCAGACTTCATTTTTATGGTGACTTCACATTACAGACATGGCAAAAATCTTATAGTAATATGATGCAAGTACTGTTTATTTTGCGGTGTAGCATGCACTAAGGAGAGCCATGATAAGCTGTGCTTGTGTAGGTTTTTCAGATGTTCTCCCAGAATGTTTCATGTATTGTTGCTTCCTGCATATAGTATCAAAGGGTAAGTGTTTCCAAAATCAGACACCATGATTCTACTGCATTTAGAATGTTTTTGTGGTTAGTTTTCAGTTGTGCTGGTTCTCCGTCCAGAAGTGATGATGCTATTCTCTGTTCACGTTTGCCTCTTTGTCAATGCTTACAGCCTACTCATCGTGGACTTATTTGATGCAAAACTCTGGCCAGGCGACATACCGCAAAAAAACAACAACAACAAAAAAAACAACTTCTCAGCTCATGGTGTCTGGATTAATTGTAAACTGTACTCTACAGTTAATTCAACTTATGCATGAAATGGCTGACTGAAGTCATCCAAAAAAGTTTGAATCGGTTACATTTCGCAATGTGCCATATATTTTGATATTCCTTTTAGGGTAAAACCATGTGTGTTAATGATTACGGGTTGTTTAGCTCAAGATAAAAAAAAAACTGGCTTAGATTATGCAACAGTGTTGGAGGGTAGGGAAGATGGGGGTTATACAGTGTCCTTCAATGTTGAAATGCCTGACTGAAATACAGTTGATAAAGTACATGAAACCCACTATTTGCAGTGGAAAATATTAAATTCCTACAATCAAAAAAAGGATCTCGTATTCACCTCTTACGGCTCAGATAGACCACTGAAATTTTCCATGTAAACTAGTTCTAAACCTAAAATTTCTTGTTAATAAATTACATATTTTCCTGATGGAAGTTCCAGAAGTGATGGAATATTTAAATATGTTTACATATTTTAGCAGTTGATTTCAATAGTTATGGTCTGAAAGTGGAAATGTTGGGATGTTTGTTTGAGCCCTGGGAAGGCGATGGCATCCTTCACTTCGATTAATATATACAATGAGCATATTTAAATTGGCCTGTACCTATAATTCAATAGGAATCCACAATTGTAAGGGTGCTTAATGCTACAAACAGGCTACTTCGTATTGCAGGTTAGAACTTACATATGTAATGTAATATCACAATGGAGCTTTTAAATATTATTATTACATATTCGTGTGAAATGGGATCATATTAACACCATATGGTACCACAAGCCCCTGCTTCATTACAGGTTAAACATTGAAAATCGTGTGTTAATACAGGGTAAAATGTTTGATTTTACGTTGATTTCACTATTGGAGCAACAGCTAAAATTCTGTGGTAATATGGGTAAAAAACTGTTCATTTACGGTGACTTGACCACAGACAGCGGTGAAAATCTTGTGGTAATACGGTAAAAGTATGTTCATTTATACAGTATTTTCACCGTAGGTAAACGGTGAAATTTTCGGAGTAATACGGTGAAAATATGTTCATTTATACAGTATTTTCACCGTAGGTAAACGGTGAAATTTTCGTGGTAATACGGTGAAAATATGTTCATTAATACAGTATTTTCACCGTAGGTGAACGGTGAAATTTTTGTCGTAATACGGTGAAAAACACTTCATATTTACGGCTATTTCACCGTTATTTTACGGTGACGCCACTGGCGCCCGAGCTGCCGGTGAGGTCACCGTAAAATTACGGGATTTTTTTTTACAGTGTTTGTATAAATATTACATTATCCATCGCTTTTCCTAATTAAATCTCATACCATATCCAACACACACATAAAATGTGTTTTACTAATAACACAGCTAGGTTTGGTTTGAGTTGGTTTCTTAAGTCTACTTTATGAACAGTAAGGCTAATGGTTCGGATCCCACTTTAAACTGTAGGTCCAGTTCCAAATAGCCTTAGTGTGCATAAAGTGGACTTAAAACACCAAATCAATCAATTACAATATCCAGTAGGTACAGTCCCTACTAGCCTATTTATGTTAAACTTTATATTCTTTGGCAACCTGGAAAGTTCATTATCGAAATATTGCTATTTGGTGTTGCTCGAAGTTTTTTTTTTTTTTTTTTTTGTTCTTTGCAGTTTCAAGATACTATCCCTTTTCTGTTATTTATAGCTTTTGGGGGAGGGGGGCAAGTGCCTCTGTTTACCCTACCATAATATGTGTCAATGCGACACAATATATTAAAAATTTGCCCCCTCTAGGATTGACTTCGCCCCCCCCCCCACAAAGAATTCCTGGCTACGGGCCTGATTGAATAGCTTCTTTGGTCATTATTTACATGAAGCAATACTTAGAAACTGAGTTCCGATTGTGTAAAGGTTTTTGAAAGTTGCATACGTGATGATACGGAAGGCGAGTGTGGAAGATAAGGCCGGAGGCGCAACCACAAATTTTTATCTGGAGGGAGAAAGTACCAGGATAAACATACCAATAATAATAATAGTAATAATAATAATATTAATAATGGCATTATTATTACTAGTGGTAGTAGTAGTAGTATCAAAGACGTTATTATCCTCATAAATTACGCACAAGGGAGGTAGATGTCTGTGCTAAAGCATTTATTTGGAAAAAACGATTTGAAATATTTTTTCAACACCAGAAATTTTACATTAGCTAATAATTGAAAACAAGCATACAAACTGTATTTTTGAATGGCAGAAAATGAATGATAAATGCATGCCGAAGATATTTTTTTTGTACATATAACATGTATAACTTTCATATGTTTTACACATATGCAAGATGGAGCGACATAAAATACGAAAATACATATGCAAGATGCTAACACTAAATTATGTACGTATTCAAAGTTTTTTTCATTACATATATACAAAACATATTATTTAAATACATCACATTACAAAAAACAATTATATTGCGAGCGAAGCGAGAAAGAAAATTTTTTGATCCAATTTTTGCAATTTAAAACAATATTGATTTAATAAGGAACAGATAATATCACATGGCGCCAAGGCATTCTCTCTTTCACATTTTTTTTAAAAATTAGATTATTTGGCGCCCATGGCCGACTCCCGACGCCCCCTAGCTACGTCTCTGAACTTGACGAAACTGAGAAAAGCTGGCACTGCAAGCAAAGCGAGCAAGAAAATTTTACGAAATGTATTTTAATTTGTATAAAATTTGAAATAGAAGGGGGCAATTTCTCCTCTGTGCCCCCTGCAGGTGCCTTTGGCCATCAATGTTTGCCCCCCCCCCCTAGAATTGACTTCCGTCGAAGGTTGGGGGACAATGCCCCTGCCCTCCCCTGTGGTTGCACCACTGAGTAAGTCCGAAATTTGGAGGAACAAATTGAATCAATCCTGCTACAGCAACTTTTTGGGAAGCGATGATCACTTTATTCCAGGCGATTTTGTACTATATAACTTGCACGTGGCAAGAGCACAAACAGGTTGATTTGTTCTCATTTTACTGGCATTCAAGAAAAAGTGTGTATAAGTAAATAATCGACCCATTTATCTCAAGCTTCCGTATACGATAACGAAGTAAGTTCCATTCTGTCCTCTTAATGACGTCATTGCGCGCACAGAATCATGGGAGAAAATCTCGGAACCTCGGGAATGGCCTACCTTATAAAGGTATCTTGCGTTGCCCCAAGACAAACGTTCTCGTTTCCTCCTGGCGTCTCTGAGCATAACAGCCAATCAAATCCAGGCATGACATCAGTTGCAATGTTACCAGCACATTCAATACATTTGTGGGCAGAGGGTTATAACCCTCATACATACATAATGTTGGTTGTTGTTAAATTTCTTAATGGTTTGATCGATAAATTTCTGACATTTGGGCACCCCAAACTGATGAACCTAGCTACGTCCCTGCAAAAGTGGCACAAGAAGCGAAGTAAAATAAGACAAATCAATAATAATAATAATAATAATAATGTTATAATAATAACACTATTATTTTATTAGCTTTATGATTATTAAAATAATAATAATTATTATGAGCATTATTATTATTAAAATTATTATTATTATTATTATTATTATTATGGGTACATTTATCCTGGTACTTGCCCCCCCCCAGACAAAAATTCGTGGTTACGCCTCTACGTGGGTGGCTGCTAGTAATTCGGAAGTTTCTCCATCAGATGTCTCAGATGTTCGGGACGGGAAATTTATTTTGCGATCCCGGTCCCGACTTTTCGGGATCCCGCACACCCCTAGCTAGTGGCGTGGCGTGGATTTTTAAAAGTGTTACCGGTTATCAGTAGGACATTTAAGGGAGACTTGGGCGCCTCCCCACCTCATGCCCTCCCCACCTCATGCCCTCCCCCCCCCCCATGTCTTCCAAGTAGTTCATATAATATTAATCTGGTACGTATGCAATTCAATACTAGATTTTGGTAAAGTTATTAATCAGGAAAAAAATGTTGACATAAGGACTAAAGTGAAATCGCAAGCATTGGTTGTTGACACAATAATACGTAATTTGATACTTACAGAAACATCGAAGGCTACTTATAGAGCAGATCAATCCGACTTTGAAAATAGTTATATGATGCTGGGATCCCGGGTTCGAAACCTAGCTTGGGCATGGGCGTTTGTGATGTCTATTCATCAATTTAATCATATCATCGCTCATCCCCATCTTCGCAAATTAGCCAAAAGTGGCACAAGCGAAGCAAAATCAATCAAATCAAATCAAAAAACTTCTATGATGCTGTCATAAAGAGAAGTTTTTCATTTGAATTTGAATTTTTGGATGCGTCATGGTCATGGTCCATGTTATACACATCTGAATTCGACACGTTTTTTTTTCACCCGAAAATAGAGTACATGGCCAACAAAAGAGTTTCGACAACTTCACGCATCCACATAACCACGGATAGTCGTTATACCACGAAACATTGAAATGTCGGTCATATCCAGCAGACGACTTGGTTTTCAAATCGTTCAAAATAGGCTTTGGCCTCCCTTTCGTCACAATTTCGATTTTTTCTGCAAAATAACGAACCGAAAGATTGCTTCAAAATATCTTCTATCGCACGATTACACACACTGTCCAGATAGGATGAACCCGCCACCTCGGAACTCGAAGCAAGCTTCATTAATTAATTGACAATGCCCGAAAACAACATAAAGACGAAAGACACCAGTCACAAAGCTCCCACTGCACAGTCCCTCCCACAAACCGTTGTTTACTTTTGTAACACGTGAAGCACCCTCCTTGCCCCCTCCCCTCTCAGCATCGGCCATCCCCAATATTTCCTTCGGAACCTGCAAGAATTCAAGTTCTACTAATGTTGCCATCTTAGTTCTTTTGAAACCAGATTTGCCCAAATCGCGAAACTTTTCGTTTCAAATAAGACGTATGTAGAGTAAATGTAGTCTTCATCTGTTTCCTAACTACTCCCACTCCCATGTTTCGCTAAATCCACTGAAATCTCATTTCTGACACCACTACTATTTCGTATATTTTACGTCCTTTGCTACCTTTAAGGCTTTCGCTTTATAGGATAATCGTGACGATGAGGATGCATGGTGAATTATTGAAATAAAATTATTATTTCTTGGTGTATGTAATTATTAAATTTTATAATTATGTAAGTAAAATAATAACAACGAACATTGAAATAAACATTTCTTGCTGGGGATTCGAACCTGCGACACCTGACACTTCAGAGCGTGCTAAGATAACAATCGGGAAATTATGCTTGTAAGTATTGTTTTCACCCAAAAACAGTTCTACCACCTCAAAAACATTGCTTCAATCCGAAATTATTGCATTCCTGCGACAACGTATGTCAATCTCAATCAGTATTATCAACAATTATCACAAATTCCTGAAACCGAAATAATATTATATGTGTGAAATATAGAATTTTAGGTTGACATTTTTAGAAGGACAGCGGACCCCTTGACCATACCCATCCCTCTCCTCTCCTTCTCGCCCATGATGTCGAAGAAGGACAAAGAGGACTTTCATAATCGCTGATATTTAGTGTAAATACAAAATATCACTTAGCAGTTTGCTTTTGCCCCAGTGTGATTTGATTTTTTAAAATTTTGATTTGGCGATTGTAGTCCACTTCATGAACAGTAATGCTAATCGGGACAGTTTAAAGTTGGATCCGAACTACTTGTGCCTCCACCGGGTATCGAACCCGGGATCCCTCGATTATAAGGCGGCGACGCTACCACTGCGCCATCGTTCCCCAGCGTGACTGGACATCTTCAGAGTAAGATAGACCCGATTAGGCGACTTAGCTCTTTTCTGTCAATTGAATATGGCAACACTGGTATGTTTCCGGTAAGGATCACCGGCAACTGCGCCGGCTAAACAGGCATGCCAAAAACCCGCCTCCTCCTCCCGCGGCCAGTCTTTGCCGCAACGCGAAGTCTTCCTTGCGTGGGCTCAGGGCCCTTTCCTCATGTTGCCTGTGGAGGGCAGGGGGTGCTATTCCGGCTTCCCGCGCTACGGCGGCACGTGTAGAGGGCTGCAAAGTGTTCCTTTTACCTACCCATTGCTTCTTGCTTCGCGAGAGCAGGTTTACCTGCTCGCCCGCTCATGGCAACGAGTCGACTTGCGTGTTTACCCGGGTTCCTCGTCTGCAAGACTCTCTGCGCTTATAAGGTACCTGGGCATTCAACAAGACCCGGGCACCTGCAAAACCTGCTGGAAGGAAACAGCCCTCCGGCAGCGTGTCGCTCCAGGCGTTTCTTCACCACGTGGACAACTGAAATCAGTGTTGCCTACTTACATAGCTTTTGAATCCTAACTCACGAAATCCAAGGGGGAACTATCTCCTCCAAGGAGAATTTATTGACTTAGCGATTTCATTGTAGGTAGTTTTTATCTTATTGCCAGGAAATGCACGCAATATTTACAGCTTCAGTTATATAAATGAATGATCGAAAAACTGCGCATCGAAAACTAACTGTTTTGCAATGCATGGTGTCTTAACCACGCCCGCAATAGCGCAACCACAGGGGGCAGGGGACATTGCACACAACCTTTGACGGAAACGAATTCTAGAGGGGGCAAGGGGGTTAACATTCAAGTAGAAAAAAAAGGCTAGCAGAATCTAAGAGTAGCAGGGCAAAAGGATACTCAAGATGGAATTACTTTTCATATATTTCTTGCATTTTCCTTCCAGACGGCCAAGGGCACCTGCAGAGGGGGAAAAGAGGGGCAATTGCTACCCTCAATTTCAAATGATATGTAAGTAAGAATATATTTCGTAAGATTTTCTGGCTCGCTTCGCTCGCAATACCTACTTTGTTACAGTCTCATCAAGTTCAATGCCGTAGTTAGAGGTTAGCGGCGAACGATCTAAATGAAAAAAAAGTTTTAAAAGATAGAATGTCATGAAGGCTCACGGTATTATTTGCTTGCTATAACATATTTATATATTAATATATTACATATCGACTTTGCTTTCAGTTTGCAAGAACAAAAAACAATTTATTATTATTATGATTATAATTGTTGGCACGATTATCCTGGTACTTGCTCCCTCCCAGACAAAAGTTAGTGGTTGTGCCTCTGCAGGCCAGTGAATTGATCGCCGGGGGGAGGGGATGGTAGCGCTCCTAGGTTATCAGGGAGAGCTTTATATACCAAGTCCATATTCAAAGTTTAATAGTATTATATGAAAGTCTATTACTTGTGTGTGTGTGTGTGTGTGATCATGAAGTTAATATAGGACACAGATAATCTAGAACTAGCGTTCAAATACTTGCAGTCCATTTTCAATATCTTCCCAATCATAGCTGAATCTCAGATAAAATATTCTAATTACTTCCTGCTACTTTGACTTCGGCTTGTAAATCAGATGAAATAATTTTATGCCTATGTGTTCTTTGCATTCTTTGAATTTAACCTTTATCAAGTTTTGAGCAAAATAATATCTCCTGTTTACATTTTCACTCGCCACTGCAAACAAATTGCCCGACCCTGTGGCCGAGTGGTTAGCACATCGCGCTGCGACGCCAAGGGTATAGGGTTCGATAAGGGGTTGGTTGTTTGTGAATGTCCATTCATCAATTTCATCATTTCATCACTCATCCCCATCTTCGCAAATTAGCCAAGAGGCACAAAACGCGAAGTAAAAAAAAACTAAATCAAGCAAGCAAACAAATTTTACAAAGTAGTTTTACCAAACTTCAGAGGGGGAGGGGTGACGGCAATGCCGCCCTGCCTGGTTACTACTTTACTACTTTCCCTTTATACATAAGATTTGGCATAGTGCGGGGGCAAAAAATAGCAATAAGTGGGGGCAACTGCCCCCTCTCGCCTCCCCTAATCGCCGCCACCGATTTCCCTTATTCATCCTATCGAGGGGCATTCAATTAGATTACTGACGAAAACACTTGACGGCACTCTGCCGCCTTGTGATCAAAGTTTTCCGGTCGCGAACGTACGTAGACGTTCGGATCTCAATTTAAACTGTAGGTCCAGATCCGGTTAGCCTATTTGTGAATAAAGTGGACTTAAAACTTTAATAAACTTTCTTAAGATAAAGGCACTTTACACAGAGGTTTGGAATCAAATTTAAAATGCAAATTAGCTAGATTTATTTGTCTATCTGTACATAAAGCAGACTTACAAGAAAATTTGCCAAACTTCGCCGTCGCGATTAGCCAAATTTTCTAGAAAAGCGATGGGAAAAATAATAATACAAAAATATAAGAAAAATAAAATTTATTTACGCAGTTTCATTGGATTCTCTGCAACTTATACTATGATTAATCCTCCATAGTAAAAATTAACTATAGAACGAAAACATTTGAAATGGTACTCGTGTAAATGAACAGATATAAATCAAGAAGAAAAGGAAAAAAATGACATATGTTAAACTTCATATGAACGTATTAATATTTTAGGACGCTTCCCTGTAGATTAGCACAAAAAAATAAGGATTACGAGTTGTAGACTATCGGTATTTTTGATGAATGATCAAAATGTCGCTCAATTTCTCAGGTTCAATTGTCGACCTCCTGTCACTTACAATTATACCCGCTGCACTGAAGCATCTCTCACTCGGAGCACTTGTTGCAGGAATACACAAAATGTGCTGAGCTAGATTAGCTAGCTTAGGGAAATTAGATGCCTGTGAACGCCACCAAGACAGCAGATCATCATCTGCAGTGCGTCCCAAAGCAAGGTATCTGGCAAGTTCATCCTCGTGTTCATTGTGTTCCTCCCATTCCCAGAAACGGCGTTTCTTGCTAGATGTAGTCTCTTGTGGTGAGGGGATATCCTCGGACACTGAATCAACTCCAGCACGCTGAGAAGGCTGTTCCATAATATGCTTCACATACTCATATGTTGCACTTCTCTCGTCTTCTTCGAGCATCTTCAGACTTCGAAATCTCGGCCATAGCATCGTGGCTACTTTGTGAATAGGGAGAATTTCTAATTTGTCTTCTAACAGTCGTTTGGCTTGTTTTTTCAATGTTATGATATCCTGAAAAATAAAAATGGAACTAAAGGAAGTGCGTTGTTTTGAAACCGTGCCAAATCAGATATCAATGCGAATAAGAGAGAAAGTAGGTGTCAAAGAATTTCAAATATAAATAAGACGCACTTGTTTGCATAGGTTAGTTGTGAATCTGAAGTATCTTACATTCAGAAATTAAATTAACTTATGATTTGTTTTAAAATTAAAGTATTCCGAAGAAATATATTTAGACCTTAAGAAAGGTAAAGAAGCAGGCGAATGGCAAAGATGGAATAATAATAATACACTTTGCAAATGTATAGCCTCTATCAAAATTTTATAATTAAATCAGTATACATCATTTAGCAGGTCATATATAGCCTAATGTATGTAAGAAGACAGGTAAGTATACAGAGTGTTAGTGGGTATCGTGGTGTTAGGAGTACTCCCAGGAAGCAAAGGCTATGAATAAGGCAAATGTAAGACTTGAACTGATGAACCTTCATTCTTACAGATATATTTGTACTTATTTCAAATTACTTGCTGCCACTTATGGCTAATCACGATGCTGAGGATGAAGATTAGATGATATAGGTGACAGGACACTAATATAGAAATATTCATTCCCAGACCAGGACTCGAACGTGAACTTTCGGCGGCGAGGACATGAACTGACCTCCAGACGCGTTCGATCACCGACGCAGCTAGTACAGTGTCTCTCAAAAGTTTTAGGACAACGACATTTTAAATTAGGCAACCCAATTTACACAAGTCGTTGGTGGGTTGCGTGTAGAGTTAGGCTCAAATTCAGGGTTGCCACATGCACAATGGATATTTATAAAATACGCGAAAGAAGTAAAAACAAGTATTATTGTATACAATTATTAAAAATATCACTATTATATAGCAAGTGACAAATTTTTTTCTCAAAGAAAAAAAAATAGGTTTTCTACTAATGAGTATACAGAAAGGAAAAGAGGTGAGAGAAAACGAAAGTTGACAAAGGAGAGGAGAAAAAGAAAGCGAAAGGAGAAGAGGAAAAGTAGAGGAGAGAAGAAAGATAGGATAGACGAGGAGAGGAGATGTAGTGAGGAGAATGGAAAAAGATTCTAGGAGAGATGAGGAAAATGGAGCAAAGAAGAGAAAAGAGAAGGAAAACTAGATGACAGAAGAGGAGACGAGAAGAGGGGAGTGGAGAGTAGAATAAATGAAAAAAAGAGAAGAACGAAAAGAAGAGGAGAAGAGCGCAGTGGAGTCGGAAATCTAAGACAGCAGAGGAGATACGAGGAGTGGAGATGAGTGGGATGGAGATATGATGCGAGAAAAGTAGGGAAGGCGATATGAGATAAAAGCAGAGCAAAAGTAGGTGAAAGAAGAAGGAGAATAGAAGAACAGAAGGGACTGAAGAGAAGAGGTAGTTGCAGAAAATACCGTCTCAGCGTCAAGAATTGATGCATTGGTCAAATTATCGACATGAAACATTCAATAATATTTTGATATGTATTGTAGAATGTATTAGATCGGTTCGAAATGACTTTTGGCTTAGTTCAGAGCAAGATAAAATCTTCCATGTAAGATCCTTGATTTTACCTGCGATTATACCACTAAAAACATGAATCTAATTTTAATAAGAATTTTTCAATTCTTGTCCATTTCTCGGTTCGTTGAAATGGAGATTTTGTAATTTAATATCCCCCCCCCCCCCGCCATCGTTAATTACAAACTGAATCATTCCGTTTCACACGGCGTGGACAATGAACACAATGGGATAGGTCTAAAACTTACGAAAATTTTCTGACACCGGCAGGGTTTGAACCTACGACCGTCAGATTGACAGTCCTGAACGGTAAACACTACCCTACAAGCTTTCGCTCCTGAAAGTAAGTAGAAGGAGCTGACTAATGTGAAATGTAGATGCAACTTTCCTCCTACATGTAATGTGCAAACAATACTTGTTTGTAACAAAGAAAACGAAGGTGGTACGACTCGGCGAAAACGTTTAATGGAGAATTGCACATGATGAGAACTTTTCATTCGATTTTTGCGGAGGGAAAAGGGGTAAAATTAGTATGTCCTGAATTGCAACAAATATAAATAGTTATTTCATTAATATTTGTCATTGTCTTTAAGGCAGTACACAATTATCGTTAGAGTATCATAATTCACGATCTTATACATGAAAATATCCATTTGAGCGTGTGTCAATTCAATTAATTGTTTATTTTTTTATAAATTCCATATGCAGAACAATGTAGCCACTATACACTGCTATTACAAATAATGTTACCATGCTCTTGTTTATAATAAAAGGAGAATTAAAGAAAGAACACCTCCTAAGGAGGATCGAATCTGGGACCGCTAACATCCCAATCGAGAACTCTAACCACTACACCAAGCCCTTACCTTCGATTGAAACAACAATGTTTAAGTATTATGTCCCTCCAATATTGTAAATATCGTTGGGTATACATGTAGTTGAACTTTCACTTCAATTTTGAATTGCTTTCTTGTAGTATAGCAGATATCTTCGAGAAATAATTTTCGAAGTGATGAAGATTGATTGATTGATTGATTTGTTGTTTTAAGTCCACTTTATGCACAGTAAGGCTAATCGGGACTGGACCTACAGTTTAAAGTGGGATCCGAACCACTTGTGCCTCCACCGGTATCGAACCCGGGACCCCTTGATTGCTACCACTGCGCCATCGGGGAGGACTCGAAGTGATGAAGAAAAACGAGAATATTGGTAGTTGTAAAAATGCGAGTTATTTCTTCTAACTTATTATTGTGATTAGACATTATTAATGGAAAATATCTAGAGGCTTGAAAATTGCAGAGCGATATTCTTTTCCTGTGATACTGCAACAGACAAAATGCTTGTTTACTGACGCAAGTGTCGTGTTCACAACAGTCTTATGAAATGTATTTGCTGTTGCGTAAGGTACATGAAAATATCCCTTTGAGCGTGTGTCAATTCATTTATTTGTTTATTTTTTTATAAATTCCATATGCAGAACAAAGTAGCCACTATACACTGCTATTATAAATAATGTTACCATGTTCTTGTTTAATAGAAGGGTATTTAAAAAAAGAAAAACAAGAATACCTAGTATAGAGGATCGAACCTGGAACCGTAATCAATTCTTTCAAGAACTCTACAACAACAGTTCTTAATTTTTCTGTCGCGTGAATATTGTAAACGTTATCCTGCAAAAATAAGTTCAATACCCTGATATAGCTCTGTACTTCTAGAATTACTCTATATACATATATATTTGAAATTTAACTCTGGCTTTATTTCTTCGTTGTTAGTATATCAAAGCTTGTGAATATATTTTATTTGTAATTTTATAACGGTTACATGAACATCTACGAAATATTTCCTTATAAATAACCTCCGGTTGACGAAGTTGCCAATATAAACAAATGGAATACAGATTGTCTTCGAGCTTACATTGTTAAAAAGGAGCGGATACACGTATTACTATCCCAATACTTATTCAATAAGGTTTCTCGTTTGTCAGAAATTATCACTTAAACTGTTGCATGTTGAGCTAGTGCCCACCTAGCCGCCTCTGATGAAATCTATCCTTCTTCAGATTCTCTCGGGTCACTTGTAACTTGCTGGGTGCAGACACTGTGCATCGACGGACAGTGTTTTGCGATAAGAATCTGCCTTGAATAGCGTGAGTGAGTGAGTCATTTTGAACGCGAGCAAGCTACGCTACCAAGCTTGTCTGCCTTTGAAAACCAAGTCATTTTTTTTTCACCGCTTCCGAACGCGATTGCTAATGTGGAAGTATATATTCTCTCAAAAGAGGAAGACCAATGTTCTCCCGTCGTTTAAAACCAAATGTTATCTATTAAACGAAAAGTTCACGATTGTCAATAAACCTATCTGAGCATAAGGTGGATGTAAATAATAAATTTAATAGAAAAATTCTCCAAAATTTATCTCCCACTGTCTACGTCAGGCCAGTACCATGGTGGGCATGGGGGCCATGCCCCCCTCGAACCCTGAAAAATATTTAAATGTGAACCTATCAATAACTACGAAAATAACATCGTCGATTTTAGAAATGTGTAAAAATTTCAATCTTGTTCTTACATAAATGAATATGTTTCTTGCGCAAAAGTCTTCAGGCTGCAATATTGGATGGTTTTAGTTTTATAATGCAAGGCTAGCAGACGTCCGATTCACCGATTTAGTCAGGACAGTGCGTTACTTTCAATCCCTGTCCCGACTTTTTCGAACTACAATCGTGATGCGAGAATGTCTCTTTATTATTGTTTTTTTCTTAACTCACAATTAGACATGTTCTTTATTGTAATAATAATTCCTAGTACGCAACATTTAATTTATAAATATATTATTTTCTAAACATAGAATTATCATGACTTTTCAATGGGGCTCGCACTATTTGAACTATTTTGTAATCTCTCTCACTCTCTCTCTCTCTCTCTCTCTCTCTCTCTCTCTCTATTATATATATATACAGGGTTAGTCAAAATTATGTTAACACTAATGGATTGGTTTGTTCCATTTAATGTTAACATAATTTTGACTAACCCTGTATATATATATATATATATATATATATATATATTTGGGTCTGGCCCCTCCCTCAAAGAAATCCTGCGTACGGGCCTGGTCTACGTCAATGACAGAAATGCAAGCAATATTTTTATTTATTTTTAACCCAATTAAAGGAATGTGGAAGAATTTAAAAGAAATAAGAAAGAGCGGACCGACTGTTGCTCTACTTTAAAAATTGTTGTTCTTCGAGGAAATAAAATAAGAAGGATTTACTCCAGCACCTTAACACAGTGTCCCACGAGTCTCTCTTGACTAATACTGTCAAATGTGAAGTGATTTTATGAATACATTTTCCGCCTGTTTACATCTAACGTTGCGCAGATTTTGTAGTTCGCAAACGGTGTAATTATTTCGTGTTACCTTACGCAACAGCAAATACATTTCATAAGACTGTTGTGAACACGACACTTGCGTCAGTAAACAAGCATTTTGTCTGTTGCAGTATCACAGGAAAAGAATATCGCTCTGCAATCTTCAAGCCTCTAGATATTTTCCATTAATAATGTCTAATCACAATAATAAGTTAGAAGAAATAACTCGCATTTTTACAACTACCAATATTCTCGTTTTTCTTCATCACTTCGAGTCCTCCCCGATGGCGCAGTGGTAGCAATCAAGGGGTCCCGGGTTCGATACCGGTGGAGGCACAAGTGGTTCGGATCCCACTTTAAACTGTAGGTCCAGTCCCGATTAGCCTTACTGTGCATAAAGTGGACTTAAAACAACAAATCAATCAATCAATCAATCTTCATCACTTCGAAAATTATTTCTCGAAGATATCTGCTATACTACAAGAAAGCAATTCAAAATTGAAGTAAAAGTTCAACTACATGTATACCCAACGATATTTACAATATTGGAGGGACATAATACTTAACATTGTTGTTTCAATCGAAGGTAAGGGCTTGGTGTAGTGGTTAGAGTTCTCGATTGGGATGTTAGCGGTCCCAGATTCGATCCTCCTTAGGAGGTGTTCTTTCTTTAATTCTCCTTTTATTATAAACAAGAGCATGGTAACATTATTTGTAATAGCAGTGTATAGTGGCTACATTGTTCTGCATATGGAATTTATAAAAAAATAAACAATTAATTGAATTGACACACGCTCAAATGGATATTTTCATGTATAAGATCGTGAATTATGATACTCTAACGATAATTGTGTACTGCCTTAAAGACAATGACAAATATTAATGAAATAACTATTTATATTTGTTGCAATTCAGGACATACTAATTTTACACCTTTTCCCTCCGCAAAAATCGAATGAAAAGTTCTCATCATGTGCAATTCTCCATTAAACGTTTTCGCCGAGTCGTACCACCTTCGTTTTCTTTGTTACAAACAAGTATTGTTTGCACATTACATGTAGGAGGAAAGTTGCATCTACATTTCACATTAGTCAGCTCCTTCTACTTACTTTCAGGAGCGAAAGCTTGTAGGGTAGTGTTTACCGTTCAGGACTGTCAATCTGACGGTCGTAGGTTCAAACCCTGCCGGTGTCAGAAAATTTTCGTAAGTTTTAGACCTATCCCATTGTGTTCATTGTCCACGCCGTGTGAAACGGAATGATTCAGTTTGTAATTAACGATGGCGGGGGGGGGATATTAAATTACAAAATCTCCATTTCAACGAACCGAGAAATGGACAAGAATTGAATAATTCTTACTAAAATTAGATTCATGTTTTTAGTGGTATAATCGCAGGTAAAATCAAGGATCTTACATGGAAGATTTTATCTTGCTCTGAACTAAGCCAAAAGTCATTTCGAACCGATCTAATACATTCTACAATACATATCAAAATATTATTGAATGTTTCATGTCGATAATTTGACCAATGCATCAATTCTTGACGCTGAGACGGTATTTTCTGCAACTACCTCTTCTCTTCAGTCCCTTCTGTTCTTCTATTCTCCTTCTTCTTTCACCTACTTTTGCTCTGCTTTTATCTCATATCGCCTTCCCTACTTTTCTCGCATCATATCTCCATCCCACTCATCTCCACTCCTCGTATCTCCTCTGCTGTCTTAGATTTCCGACTCCACTGCGCTCTTCTCCTCTTCTTTTCGTTCTTCTCTTCTTTTCATTTATTCTACTCTCCACTCCCCTCTTCTCGTCTCCTCTTCTGTCATCTCGTTTTCCTTCTCTTTTCTCTTCTTTGCTCCATTTTCCTCATCTCTCCTAGAATCTTTTTCCATTCTCTTCACTACATCTCCTCTCCTCGTCTATCCTATCTTTCTTCTCTCCTCTACTTTTCCTCTTCTCCTTTCGCTTTCTTTTTCTCCTCTCCTTTGTCAACTTTCGTTTTCTCTCACCTCTTTTCCTTTCTGTAGACTCATCAGTAGAAAACCTATTTTTTTCTTTGAGAAAAAAATTGTCACTTGCTATATAATAGTGATATTTTTAATAATTGTATACAATAATACTTGTTTTTACTTCTTTCGCGTATTTTATAAATATCCATTGTGCATGTGGCAACCCTGAATTTGAGCCTAACTCTACACGCAACCCACCAACGACTTGTGTAAATTGGGTTGCCTAATTTAAAATGTCGTTGTCCTAAAACTTTTGAGAGACACTGTACATGTATGTAGCTCATTAACATGTTGATATGTTGAGGTTTATTGATGAATAAGATTTCCATGTAGAATTTTACTAAGCAATTATATTCAGGAGTTGTACTTCTCTTCATAAAAAGTTATTCTTTACTAGAATGGAATAATGCCAATCTCGTGTTTAGGAACCCGCGCGCGCGCGCGCGCACACACACACACACACACACACACACACACACACACACACACACACACACACACTAATATATATTTTCATCAACAATTTCAGCAATAAATATTCATTTCTTACTTAGCCACCTTGGTGCCCAAAAGCTTTGACTCACTGTCTATCTGGTTAGCGAAGGTTCCCTATTTAAGTCGCAGCCTGGATGGAGATGATAATTTGTGAGTGTCTCCTCATCATTCATCCTAATTGTCGCGTGACTTAGTTTATTTTATTTCCCACTTCTGCCACTTCTGTGTGTTCGGGAAGACGAGGATAAATGGTTATAACATGAAATGGATGAAGGGGCAATCACAAACAGGGAGGAACGACACAACAGGAGCTCCACAGAGGATTATACTGGATGTGAGTCCAGACGCCAGAGCCTCGCTAGTCTACAAAATCCACTCCAGTGTGTACTATGTGGGAGGGAGGCATGTGGATGTCTTCGGAGAGAGTTACCTCTTACACTCTGTTATGAAATAATAAAACCACACACACACACACAAACACGCACGCATTCCCACACGCGCGCGCGTGCACACACACACACACACACACACACACACACAGACACACACACATGTTACATACCTCTTTCTCTTCTCCACGTAGTGAACAATGTTGTTTCAGCTTGTAAAACCATAACAGCACTAACTGCAACGTAGGTTCGGTTCCATGCCCACGTTAAATGGTTAGAGTTATAGGTTGTTTACGACATATTCTTATGGAGTGTGCATCACGGAAAACCTATTTCAATTTGTGTGTGTGTAGGGGGGGGAGGATTAGCAAAGTAGCATCATTCTTAAATCTCATTCGCGATGTGGCTTACGAAGCTTCGAGTTCCCTTTCTAAATAGTGGAAATCCATTTCAGTTGGTAACACTGCAGACAGGTGTGCGACCGATACAGTTTCTGCTCGAAGCAACTACGTCATGCAGAGGGAGGGGCGTGCAGTTGATTGAATGAACGCACTGGGACCTACTAGGTATCTTACGACTGCGGGCACCCGGCGGGTTTTTAATACCTGCCACGAACGATCTGGGCAGGTGGTGAGGCAAGCTGCTCAAGGGAAGATGTTGCGCAGGTTGCATGATATTTTAGGAGCGATGTCTCGCGAACGGGTCTGCTCCAGGTCTTGTGCAGGTGTCTGGGCACGTGAAGGTCTTCTGCTAGAGTGACGTCAAAATGGGGATCCCTCAGCTGCGGGCCGCTTAATAACATGTAAGATCATACAAGTTTATCTCCTCATAGAGGCGATTATAACTCTTGGGAAGCAATGTTTATAACATGTAGTTCTTCTTCACTGCTTTCCCGTACCTTCTCATGTTAACTGAGGATGGCAAACGAACAAATTCATGCTGAATTCAGCAAAAAGGGAATCAATGTCTTTGGTTCTTTAACACTATTTGTCTACACTTCTACACGCAGCAATAAAGTTGGTTGGTTGGTTGATTGGTTGATTTGGTGTTTTAAGTCCACTTTATGCACAGTAAGGCTAATCGGGACTGGACCTACAGGTTAAAGTGGAATCCGAACCACCATGTGCCTTCACCGGGTATCGACCCCGGGACCCCTTGATTACAAGACACAGCAATGAAGTTAAATGATTATTAGATGAGAGTCCCATCTTGAGACGAGCACAATAGATAGAACACCCTAAAAATCGTAAAGTGAAACAATTTAAAATGCCTGTGTGTGCTGGAGGGGGGTGGGAGTAGAGTCTCGTGCACATATTTTCATGCAAATAGTTTACTAACTTAATTAATTATACCATGGACATAACTGCAACAGGATCGAGAGAGTAAGATTGAACGGAAAGGATTAAGTATGTCCCTCTACATGTAAATAACAAGTCTCCATGACAGCATAACGCTTTAGGAAGCCAGAGGCCCCAGTTTGAACCATAGTAAGGCATATAGCAATGTTTGTCTCATTCTCCACTCACTAGTTCATCATTCATCCTCATAGTAGCGATCAGCCCAGTAGAAATTCGTCTTTAAATGAACGACACATACATACGTATTGATTTATTATTATTTCGTTTTTCTGCTACTTCTGGCTAATCGCGAAGATGAGGATGAATGGTGATAAGATGATGCGGATGAAGGGACAATCATAAACATGTAAGGACAACACAATACGAGCCCCACCAAGGATTATAATGGCCACGAGTCCAGACGCCAGAGCCTCGCTAGTCACTAGTATGTAAAATACAGTCCAGGGTGTACTACGTGGAAATTAATACAATTGGGCACTCAGGATATATGTTGTGTGTGTGTAACGACCCTATATTTAGGCTTTTTTGTAGTCTTTGGGTCCTGTCGAGTTGCATCCACGAGAAGTTCCAAAATTTCGGTGTTGTGTGCGTGTGAATAAAACTATTATTATTATGAAGTTACAGTTACGCAATAATAAACGTCTAAGCCGTATGAATGCAAATATTGCCATCAGTTTCAATAATACGAATGTCTATAACAGTATCCTTCTTATTTAATTTTTATTTAACACGTAGTGATTTTTTTTTGATACGGAAAAAACATGCATCAAATTATGTCAATATATTGTACATTTATTCAGGTAGTGTTGTATTTTAAAAATTTCCAGCAGTAGAATTTCAGCAACTTCTTTGCAGGGGCGACTTATTGTTGACAAGAATTAATTGAAGTTACTGCTGCATAACATAATAAGTACGAGTATATTGCAAAATCATAGACAAAATGCAGTGGGTGGAGGATGTCTATGCAATTTATCCTAGTGGGGGAATTTTCTTTAAGAGGATATTCTTAACTAGAGAGATAGCATTCCAAAACCTTTCCCCCTTTGAGCACTGCTGCCTCTCCTGCGAAAAAATCTTGCGGTCGTCCTTGTCAAATTGCGTCATTACGAGGCAAATATTTTTTTCTTATTTTTGGGTTGCTTTCCTGTAACTTTTACCTAATTGGAAGGCGAGGATGAGTAATGAATAGATGGACACCCGCAAAGGGACACAATGTCCAGGCGGGACTCGAGCCTTAAACCTTCGCTGGGTAGCGAGATCGTTACTGAACCAATTAACGTTCTCATCTATTTCTATTTTGAGGGCCTCCTGATGTCGTAGTGGTGGCGTCATCGCCTTATAATCGAGGGATCCCGGGTTCGGTACCCGGTGGAGGCACGTAGTGGTTCGGATCCCACTTTAAACTGTAGGTACAATTAGCCTCAATGTACATAAACTGGACTTAAAACGCCAATTTAATCAATCTGTTTTATTATTTCACGTCGCTTTTTGACATATAGAGCAAACTAGGGCAATGAAATGAAAATGAAAGATGAAATAGATAAGACACACAATGATACACACCCATGCCTCAACCAGGGTTCGCTTCTGAGTTCATAGAGCGTTACGCTAGCGATTCCTCCAGGTAAAGGATATTCGATAGACGATTTGATGTACACCGAGGGGGTTCATACCTGTAGTTGGGAACATTCAAATGGAAAGTAATTGCTTCCAGTTTCCGAAAGCGACATGGCTTTCATTGTTCGGTATAAGCCAACTTCGAGGCACAGATTTCTCCCAGATGTCAGAAAAATCTGCAGGTCCAGTAGTAGCGATCAGGTATTCGTTTACAGAAGTGCTTGTGCTGTTTGTCTTGAATATTAAAGCGAGTAATTTTAGGTCGTATTACGTGTATTCGGTGTCTGTACCATGAATAAGCGTTCCAAAGATAAATATTATTGTGCTGTTGCAGAGTGTACCAATTGGGGCTTTAAGGAATCTGGCACCACATCTAATTCTATTTTGAGGGCCTCCCCGATGGCGTGGTGGTGGCGTCATCGCCTTATAATCGAGGGATTCCAGTTCGGTACCCGGTGGAGGCACGTAGTGGTTCGGATATGGAAAAAGTTATTCAATTTGAGATTGTGTTTGCATCCTTCCATGGGTCAACTGTTTCCAAGCAACATTAGTTATGGACACTCTAAAGACAGTACTTCAGTCAAAATTTCCTGAAGTTAACGAAAAGATTATTTCCCTGTATGTCAGAAAAAGAACTTTTATTAGAATTCGATATTTGAATAAACTAATGAAACTCAAGTCCATGGAAGCAAGTGCAGCGACAAAAAGACGACAGTGGGTAGCATCGTCTTCAAAATCATAAGTCTCCAGGAAGGGTAAGTTGTAACGAATTTTTATTCTTACTGATATTTATTTCCGCCTCGGCCTCCACCATATAGTGATTAACAAATCACATTGCTAAACCAAGACAGAGGCCAGGCCTATTGTTCATATATTTGTTATTTGACGTCGCTTTTTTACCATTTTTGGTTAATCGCGGCGATGAGTGTTGATCACATAAAATTGATGAAAGGGCAGGCACAAAGAACATCAATGCCCACGACGTGACTCCAAGTCGGGAACTTCAGTGATGGGATTCAAAATCGAACACGCGGTTGACCAGATTCGCCATCGAGCTGGCACGAGTTTCCTTGAATTTATTAAGGGATTACGCTTTCCCACGACATTGCATTTTATCCATTTATTATTTATTTATTAATTTCTAGAAAACATATTTTGATGTTACGGTTTTTTAAACACAAATCAGTTTAGGTAGAATAAGGTGGGTGTGCGCAATTTCGCCATGTTTTCAATTCTGCCAGATACCTGTATTTCCCAACACGTCGGCCTAAGTCGGCAGATGGTGCTAGTGTATAGGTAGGTAGCGCACGCTGATCGTGTTTTGTCTCATTTTGATGGGGAGGAGCTAGACGGAAAAGACAGGCAGCCATTGTGTGTGCGAGACGTAGCGTTGTTATAAGATCGAGAGCAACAAAGTGCGGTCCTTTTGTCCAGGAAGGAGGGTTCGAAGCTATGTAGCAAGTATTGCATTGTGAAGACGAACGCTTTCTGCCTACAATGATATGTGTAGTGTTGTGTCGTATACATTGAGAGTCATATTTTCACCCCATTTGTGTAGTCATTGGAATTGCTTGCAATTTCGCCATGTATCGCATGCCTACCTTCCTATTTACAAAACTGGACTTGTATCCAAGATGGCGGCTTTCGAGATGGCCGCCGTCAAGGGCACCCCCTCTTATGACTTCCCCCTAGGCCTAATGTGGTCACACATGGTTGTTATTCATCAATTTCCACTAAAACGATTTTTACAAGGGGTGGTAAGGGACTTTTGGCCCACCCTGTATATTATGTATGTCATTACTATCTATACTTTTTTCATTATATTCATGGGGTGAAAATATGCTTGTTTTGTAGCGCGGTTTGTCCTGTCCCCTCTGTTTACAGTGGGTGGCAAAATTGTGTACAGGGTGTATGCAATTTCGCCAGTTGCAAGGTTTTTTTCTTTTGTCTTTTGAAGTACCTGATTAATAGCGCATGAACGTGATTTTTTTCCCACACATACCGTAACATATATACTATCAATTTCCAGTACAGACGTTATCATCATACTTATCAGGAATTTGTAACGGTCGTTCAAAGCTTAACGTGGCGAAATTGCGCACACCTACCTTATTTCTGCAATTTTACCATAGTGTAAACTTTAATGTAAGCGAAAGCATGTTTGCATCACTAGTTAAAGATTTTCACATCTACACAAAAAAAATCCAAAACCCATTTCCACCTCACTCAAGGATTATGTTAATTCGTTAATTCAATTCAAATTGTACGCGGGTTCAGTGCCATGAATCTAACCTTTACTGAACAGAATGAGATTGGTTCATAGAATGTATCGCCGAAAATCAATTTCGCTGATATCCCGTTGTCGCTGTTCTATTTTTATTAGATACGAGCTCCAATTACCATTTTAATCCTTCGTTTTAAAAGTTATTCAAACACAAAAATTATTATTGGGGGTCATTTTAAAGTTGTCTTTTTTACTTCATTACTGTCTTCATTTGATTTTTTTATTTTCTAAGAATTTCGGCGGGCTGCAGCCCCTTAAGCCCCCCTGCGTACGCCAGTGCTTGCCACACTCATCTAGCCTACGCTCCCATCAAATTTATCATTTCATCATTCATTTTTATTGTTGCGGTTACCCTATATACGTAGAAAAGCGACGTCATATAACAACAGCGACATCCTATGTATACTAGATATATAAATTATAATGAACAAATTATTAATAACAAACATCTGTGAAAATTTGAAGGTATAAAGTATAAAGGATAATAAGTATTGATGTGGTAGCGAAATATTTAATACGTAAAATTGTATTTATTTACCCATACGCAACTTCATATTTCAATGTAGGGGCGATATAAGAGGATAGTCGTGATTACTTTTTGTTTGATTTGTATAACGCCATTTATTGTAATTGCGTGCTGTAAACTTCTTCATATTATTGCCTAGGTCTTATTCCTTGCGTTTTGCTTATTATTCTGCTGCAAATGGTTAATAGAACCAAGATATGGACAATTAAAAATGAAAATATTTCCCGTAAGCTTCCATTGCTACGCGAGCCTCGCCCCTTGACAGATCCCCTTGGTCACGTCAGAGCTCGTTGCGGCTTCTGGCCAATGGGAGAGCTCCGTGCTTCGGAATGCTCTTCCTAAAATCCTTCTATATTCCTTGTGTGGAGGGTACCTCTTCGCTTTTGCCGGTGTCAGAAAAAATGTCAGTCTGCAATGTTCACTTTATTGGGTCAAATAAAGTGCACGAACATGGTGATGGACAATTTGTACAGTAATACTCATGGATCCCACTGTACGTAATGCATTTTAGGTAGTGTCTGCTGCCACGTTCTTTTTCTGCTAACCTCAAAAGAGACATGCGCGTGGCAGCAGATTCGGTCTATGTTTTATCGTGATTTCATCATGCTATGTATGCAATTATGTCTGGAACACATACTGAGAAGTTTTAGCGATTACTTACACAAAAATGTTTTAAGGTTAGGTCCCTTAGCATTCTTCTAATAATAAACCTAAATTCTCTCGTAGTTAGTTTAGGTTCTGTTAGCATTAAAATAATATCGCTAAATGCTTTCTAACAAAAGGTTCTAAATTACCTGAACATTCATTCGCACTAGTCAGAAACTTGCATTTTCTCGTCTTCATCTGTTCTTAAGATTTGTAACATCCTTTTAGCAGACGAATTACGTGGCAGGAGCAAATTTGACGCTCATTCTTACTGCTGACACGTGCGTGGCAGCAGACTCGGCCAATATTTTAAGACGGGTTCTTCAATTCTTTATATTTTGGTGTTACCTGCGGTAACAGCGGCTACATGCACGCCACGCCTCTGCCCCTAGCATTCTGAACATTGAAAAACCGGCTATAAATGGTTTTGATCTGTGATAGAGGACATTTAGTGAAACACTCGCTCAAGACAAAAAGCGAGGGATCTGTAAATATTTCCTGTACCGAGTACCAACCATGACAAGATAAAGAAATCACATATATATCCCAAGGAGGAAATATGTATTTTTTTCTCTCTTGAATGAGACGTGAGAGGATACGACCATAGGGAATGACATTGAAATGTGCGCAGAACTTAATCTACGCCTGGAAAAATAATTTAACGTCAGTAAAGTGGGGAGAAATTCCCGAACATAATGGAGACGCTTACGAAGAGAAGTAGAAATTGAGCCTATTAAGACGAAGGAACACATAGAGACATTCCGAGAGAAATATTGACTTGTGAGTCACTAATTGTAAGTAATATTAGCATATATTCCAGGGTTGAGTATAATAATTTGAATCGTGAGAATGAAAAGCAATGGTCTTACTTCTGTATGTTGGATGATATTTGGCAGGTGTATCGGTAGACTGTAACAGTATTTCCTACGTTTAAAAATGTTCCGCTATGCACAACCGGTAAGTACAAATGTAGGCTCGGGTACCCTTTTCTACACCCTCGATTTTTCGCACATTTCAAATATTCTCGTTACGAAAATTAGTTCTTCATGAGAAACGATGTTTCTAAATAGCGCGGAAAGTAATTTTTTATATCTACGTGCTAGGAAACTTACGTTTTTCAATATTTAGATTCCTTATGTAACGTCGAAACGGTTTTGCAGGGCTATGATCATGGCGTCTCTTAGATTCATGTCACAGGCGCACGTCTGAACATTTTCTTTTTCTTCTTATCTTTGACTTGTGCAATGGGATAATTTGCAATTTTTTCTTCTTATGAATGACTTGTGCAATGGGATAATTTGCGATTTCAATATATTATTTATGTAATTTATTGGCGGATTGGATATTTGAGACATTGCAATTGTTTTGTGCGACTTTACACATTGGAATTGATTTGTGTGACATTGAATTAATACAAAAGGACTAAATATGAGATTGACACACGTTCAACGGATGAAGGACATAGAGGACTTCGTTCGACGAGACATACGGGACATTGTACTTGACTTACAGGGAGATGGTCTGCTGCCCCACGAACCATTGGCGCTAGCCCCACGAACCATTGGCGCTAGCCTCACGAACCATTGGCGCTAGCCCCACAAACCATTGGCGCTAGCCCCACGAACCATTGACGCTAGCCCCACGAACCATTGGCGCTAGCCCCACGAACCATTGGCGCTAGCCCCACGAACCATTGGCGCTAGCCCCACGAACCATTGGCGCTAGCCCCACGAACCATTGGCGCTAGCCCCACGAACCATTGACGCTAGCCCCACGAACCATTGGCGCTAGCCCCACGAACCATTGGCGCTAGCCCCACGAACCATTGGCGCTAGCCCCACGAACCATTGGCGCTAGCCCCACGAACCATTGGCGCGTGGATAGGTTAGTTCAGTTAGGTTAAGATCGATAGTTAAAATTTGGTGTCGTGTTAGTATCACGATCTAGAAATTGGAAATAATAGCCAACCATTTCAAACGACAACATTTCAACTTCAAACGGCTGTACAGTCGTAAATACTTCTTTCCGCGCTCCAATGTTTTTTTATTCAGAAATAGGATCACATAACCTTCATAATGAAAGAAAAAAAATTTCAAAAATCGAGGGTGTAGAATAGGGTACCCGACCCTAACTAACTGTTACCGGAAACACTGCATAATCATAAGTTTTGAAACACTGCACATCAGCTGACGATACTGCATATCAGCTGACGATAGACAACGTGAGTCAAAATTTGCCCGCCGAATTAGCAACGACCAATAAATGATTATAATGTCAAAAATAACACTTTTTCATGAAAAAAAAGTGATCCCCAGCTTGAAAAATCTTCCGCTATGCATATGAGGTAAGTAGCAATGATTTTTGTTTGAAAACAAGCGAGTTTAATGTGTCTCCGGCTTATACATTTTAATGCGAATGCATGTGGTTTTCTACGAAAATCTATTTCCGATGTGCTATTGCTGCTGCCGCCATTTGCTTTCTGCTCGAGAGCACAATACGCTCTCGTATTGACTGTATATGCTAAATTGAATGAAAGGAGTGCTAATGGAACCTAACCTAACCTAGTAGGTATACCTCGTCCCCGTGATGGTTCGTGGGGCTATCGTGAATTTTTGGGCTAATGTCAATGGTTTTTGGGGCTATCCGTGGATGGTTTGTTGGAAATAAGGAACAACAGTAAGTACTTGGTAATGTAAGATATATACATTATTTTCGCTAGAAATTCATTATTTCACCTAAAGAAATGTTCCGCAATGCAGAATAGCACGTTAGCAATGTAAAAAATTGCGAAATAAAATCATTGATAGGTGTCTTTGGTATAGTAAAGTAGTACCACAATGGGTAAGTACAAACCATGCGAAACACAAAATATCCGATTTTAACGTGTTTTCGATATACGGAACTGGGTACTAATCTGCTATTCCCAGGTCAGATTTCCTCATTTTTACAGAAGAAACTACTTATGGTAATAAGTTCCCGTAGCATTGTCTAACATCTGGAAGGTGTTTTGTCTGATGTGGTAATGTTTCATAGCGGAAATTCAACCATTGACCCATAGCCCCACGAACCATTTCTGGTAAGGTTAGGTTAGGTAGGGTCAGGTATAGGTTACAATAGTTAAAAATTGGTTTCGAAAAAAATATTAGTAGCCCCACACACCATTCTCGCATAGCCCCATGAACCATTGACACATAGCCCCACAAACCATTTGCGGAAACATAATTACGTTCTTCAGTTACAAAAACACTTTTTTTTAAAAAAATTGCAAATTACTTTCATCGATAAAACGTCAATACACTTTAAAGAATGTTCCGTGAAGCAAAACAAAACAAAGAAGTTTAGGTGTCTGGGGAATATCAGATTTTTACCCGGAACTCTTACCTTCTTCATTTTTACAGAAGAAACTACTTACGAAAATGAGTTTCTGTAGCATTTTGAAAGTTTGTGGAGGTATTTTCTCACCGTAGAATGCTGCAGAACAAGAAATAAGCACTTTTGATATAATAAACTTGTATTTTGTGCAAAGTGACAACATTATGCCGTTGTTTCCATTATGTACCAGCAGATGGCGTGAGCATCAAAAGTCACGCAGTCTCGCCAGTGTTTCCAAATGTGCCTTTTTTAAAACTATGCTTACCTAACCTAAGATTGACTGAAATGGCCCGTGGGGCTATCGTGGATGGTTTTTGGGGCTATCCGTCAATGGTTTGTGGGGCTATCCGTCAATGGTTTGTGTGGTTATCGTGAATGATTTTTGGGGCTTTCCGTCAATGGTTTGTGGGACTATCGGTAACACTTTACTATAAGTGAGACGGATTTCTTCAAATTTACAGGAGAAAGTACTTACGCAAATCATTTTCTGTAGCGTATTTGAAGTTCGGAATGTAGTTTTCATCCAATTTAATACGAATGCATGTGGTTTTCTTCGAAAATCTCTTTCCGACGTGCTATTGCTGGTGCCGCCATTTGCTTTCTGCACAAGAGCACAATGTTCCATGTGTTAGATGACGTAAACCCCGTAGTCAGTGTTTCAACCCATGCTGTGTTTTCGCTATAAGATGACGTGTCGAGGATGCATCGTGAAGTTCTTGCCGGGTGTGGAAGATGCCGTGGAATTTATAATTCAACACGGAATCTTGAAGAAAGAAGTGGAATGCAGGACGTGGAAAGTTAAAATTAAAAAAATTCCGTGTATTTTCTTTCATCGAGAAAAAACGATGTTGTCCGTATGTGCTAAATTGAATGAAAGGAGTGCTCATGGAACCTAACCTAGCAGGCCTAACCTAACCTAGTAGGCATACCTCGTCCCTGTGATGGTTCATGGGCTATCATGAATTTTTGGGCTAACGTCAGTGGTTTTTGGGGCTACCCGCGGCTGTTTTGTGGGGTTACCCGTGGATGGTTTTTGGGGCTAACATCAATGGTTTAATAATTACTCTTTGCCAAAAATTGAACTTTTTCGTGAAAAAATTTCGTGAAGTGTTTTTAATTTTTTTTAAATGTAGGTATTTTTCGGTGAACAAGGTTGCAACACTGCATGCACACTCCAAATCGACAAAACACTGGCACAACGTGCGATGGACGGGTAAGCTATCGCCATATTGTGTGTGGAAATGAGGAGGAAAAGTAAGTACTCGTTAATGTAAGAAATATACATTATTTTCGTCAGAAATTCATTATTTCACCTAAAGAAATGTTCCGCATTGCAGAATAGTACATTAGCAATGTAAAAAAGTGAGAAAGAAATGATTTATAGGTGTCTCACCTCACCTATAGTAAAGAAGTACCGGGCTATCCGTCAATGGTTTGTAATGACATAATGAACACAAAAGTAGGTATTTTTCGGTTAAGAAGGTTGAAACACTGCATACTCACTCCAAATCAACAAAACACAAGCACGACATGCGATGATCAACAGCTGTGCGTGCCATATTGTATGTTCCGCAACAGAAGAAAGGAACCAAAAGAATTACTCGTAATGTGAAAAATCGATGTTATTTTCATGTAAAAAGCATAATGGCACCTTCAACTATGTTCTGCTATACACAATTCATAAGTACGAACCATGAGAAACACAAAATATCCGATTTTAATGTGTCTCCGATATAAGGAGCTGGTACAGTGTTTCCAACCCTCTTCACCGAAAAATACCTACTAGCCTATCGTGTTCATCCCCTGTAGAAATTGTACATTATGCATGGGTAGCTGATGGATAGCCCGGGTACCTGATGGATATCCCCAGGAATCATTATGCACGGTAGCTGACGGGTAGCCCCACAAACCATTCCCGATAAGGTTAGGTAGGTTTGGTTTGGTTAGACAAGCATAGTGAAAAAAAAATGGTTGTAAACACTGACAGGGTCTTACGTCATCAAATGTACGCAGCATGCAATTCACGTAGCTAAAGCAATGGCAATTGTGCATTGGTGACTTATTTCTCTTGAAAAATACATGGTTTCCCGGTCAAATAGATTCCATGATGAAAGAAAATACCTCGACGAACGTTGGAAAGCTTGCAGAAACTCATTTCCGTAAGTAGTTTCTTCTGTAAAAATGAAGAAATGTGTTTCCGATATGCGGAACTGTTACCAAAAATAGTTGTTTACTTTTTTTCGACTTGTTTTGCAATTTCTAGACGTGACTGCCAAATTTTAACTGCAGATTCGTGATTATGAGGCCAAAATTAGTGAGTATGCCGAATTTGAAAGCAATTGAACAAACTTCTGGTATTGTAAAATTACTCCCATTTTTTTGTTAAGAAGGTTGGAAACACTGTATACCCACTGATCTACGACGCTACTCAAGCTGGGCCTGCCATATTGTGTGTTACAGAAGCGAAAAAGTTAAGAACAATATTTACTCGTAATGTGAAAAATAGAAATTATTTTCGTGAGAAAAGCAAAATCCCACCTTAAACAATGTTTTGCAATGCACAATAGGTAAGTACGAATGTGAAAAATGACGAAATGAACGAGTGAGACCCGAGATCAGGCAGGTATATACACACAGGGTGTCTCATCTAAAATTGCGACCTGAAATATTTTGTAAACAACAACAAATATTGAAAAACTGCTTTCGTAGATATATAGGTGTGAGAGGGGCTCATGAAATTAGTGTACACAATACGTTGAATGTTTTCAACACAAGCTTAGTTTTTTTAAGGGAAATCCCTTCTTATTTTTAGCTCATTTGAAAGTACGGAAAAATTGATTAAGAATGGCGTTTGTTCCATTGAAATATGTCAAGTAATTGTAACCTGTAGTTGACGCTTGAAACGAACATTCTCACAAGTTGATTTGTGTGTTGTAACATGCATATCCCCCTTTGACACCATTTGTGTATCATAACAAACATGTTACTCTTCTGCATACTATGCATTGTGCTTAGGAAAGTTGTTCTGTTCCAACAACTGCAGGTTACAATAAAATGTGTAGTTTGTACATAAGTAAACTGACAAATTATCTAAAAGGTTCTGATACATCTTTCGGAGTTAACAAATATTTTTTTAATTAAAAAGTATAAATTTTAAACATTCCGCCATCAGTTACAATTACTTGAGAACTACTTGATGTATTACAATGTAACAAATGCCATTCTTAATGATTTTTTCCGTAATTTCAAATGAGCTAAAAGTAAAATGGAGTTTCCATTAAAAAAAAGTAAGTTTGTGTTAAAAATCGTACTTCCTTACGTAGTTAAACGTATCATGTCCACTAATTTCATGAGCCCCGCTCATACCTATATATCTGTGAAAGCAGTTTTTCAATATTTGTTGTTGTTCACAGAATATTTCAGGTCGCAATATATAATTCCCAGCCTTCAAAACTGCTTCTGCAGTATCAGAATAATGAATGGGACAAACAGTATGATACATCCATGCCTGACGAATTTTTGAAATTCTATCCTCTGGCTTCATAGGGTGTTGTATTGACCAAAAAATCATTTGAATATCCATGCATCGTATTTTATATTTCCACCTAAGTGACTGTGTTCGTGTGTACCTCACGAAATTAATCACGAATATTCATGGCTCAACTGCCAATCTGGCCATTTTTTTAAAAAAAATGTTGTTTGCTGAGATTGTGTGGAAAAAAATGAAAAATGTGATAAAGATATCTGACGTTTGATTGTGTTCGAAATGAGTGAGTAAATATCAGGTGAACATGCTGTAACAAAATTCAAGATTAGGTGAATGTAAACTAATGAGGTCCATTCAGTGGTGAAGTGTGACATTTTTTTTACATAGTCGTTGCAAGACTTGCCAAACATCGGTGTCAGTTTTTCGACTGGGAAGGTTGGTTGGTTCGTGTTTTAAGTCCACTTTATGCACAGTGAGGCTAATCTGGACTGGAGCTGTAGTTTAAAATGGGATCCAAACCACTAAGTGCTACCACTTTGCCATCAGGGAGGCTTTTTCAACTGGGAAGGGAGAGGGGTGTCACAATATTTGTCTGCGGTAAATGTCAACAAAGTTACATGTACGAATTACAAAGTAAATATAATGGCTACAGTAGGGTGGTCACCATTACAATAGAAAAATATTTAGGGGTCGCTCAGAGCCTTCAAATATGTTCCATACCGGCTACATACTATATGAAGTATCAAACAGTTTTGCATCTATTAATCAGCATTGGCATTTTGCCCAGTTTATTTCGAAAAAACCCAACCCGGATGGGTTTTTCAGATCAAACCCAGGCAAAGCTGGTTTTATTGGTTTTTTCAGGTTATGTTTAAAAATATATATTTTAAAAATTAAATACATTTTTCCGCTAGTAGTAACATTCAATTTGAATTGCTTTATACAACTATCTCTGAAGTAAGCAAATGAAAACAAGTCTGCGCAAGTAGTAACGTGAGATGGCTCCACCAATGAACACCGAAGAGAGAGAAATGGGTTGTCTGGAGGGGGGGTAAGCAATTGCAGTTTCCAGCCACTATTTCCTCCCCTTTGATGCTATGTGCACCCTTGCTCCAGAGATAACTGTGAGAGGGAATAGTTGACTGAATCAAAAGCTATGTGGCATTTCTGTTAACATATTCTGTTCTAAAATATTTGTCCAACTGTTTGATTCTACGTACTCTTCCTGGAGGGTGTAGTAGTTAATGCTGTTCCTTTGTGATCAGTTTTCAGGGTTGCATTCCCTGAGAAGGCACATACTTTGGTCAAGAATCAGAATACCGGGGAGGGTACAAAGTATGTTATGACCAATGTTTTTTTTTATGTGGCAGTCAACAACAGTACTCCATCTGGCACCTTATTATAGGTGAGGACTAATAATTAACTTAATATAATTCTGGCTTATGATGCCAGAAGTCCTGGGTTCGAATCCCAGCCTTGGCATGGGTATTCTTTGTGTCCTTTCATCAATTTCATCATATCACACTAATTTTCTTCTTTACGATTAGCCAAATGTGTCAGAAAAGAGGAGTAAAATAAAGCAAATCAATCAATCAACCAGTGAAACAAACAAGAGAAATGCATATGCATGTGTGTGTGTGCTTGGATGCATCATCGTTTATGAACGTAACACAATTTTGAGTAATTGTTATGATGAATACATTAACAAACAACCCGGTAACACAACATACCAACTTGAATAGTGCTGGAACCTTTCTTCCCAGGAAAAAAAAAGCAATACCTGTAACTTTGTACAGACTTAATTTTATCAATCAGGTTTGCTACCTTCTTCCTACATAATGAAACTCAAATTTAGGCATGTTAAAGTATATGTTTTTTCAAGCACATTTTTAGGTAATATTATTACTGAATATTCCATTCTGGTTATCACATCGTGCTACGATGCCAAGGGTCCTGGCATCATAAATAATATCATATCATTAAATAATCCAAAAATACTATGCTTGTTCAGTTTATCACAGTTGTATTTTCCCATTATTTTTCTGAATGTTTCAAGCAAAGATACCTCCTCCATGTATTAACCATGCTAAATTATAAGTTTGCCATATTTAATTGTCTGGCTGATTTCACCCAAATTAATACCTTATACATCTTCCAAAATATCTGGCTGCTATGAGAATGGCAATTCCCATGGTCAAAACATTGGTGACCTCCAATTTGTCCACAACAATCTCCAAACATACACTATATTTCAAAACATTTATTGTCAAATTATAGCTTAAGCGAAGCCCTAAAAGTATATTTTCTTAATCTCCAAAAATGTAGTTTAGGCAGAGATTTGAAAGTGTCATCAGAATTTGGAATCTATTTTTTATCTACAATCTTGAAATACTTTGAACAAATTCAAATGAAAAACAGAATCATACCCGAGGTGTATCTACTTGTAGTTGTGATTAATTTCATCTAAAAACCTCTAAATTTGCTGCAGTTATTGTGGTCTCAAAATTGGTGACTTACACCTAACCTTCCTAACACACACACTACATTACAGTTTTTATTAAAAACGTAAAACTCAAGTGATGCCATAACATTGCTGAGACTTGTGTTTTTTAATATACGAAAATATAACCTAGTCATATACAAGCATAATTTAAAGTTCTCGCAAGACATGTTAAACCAGTCTGTCGTCTACTATCTTTATGCATGATGACCAATTTTTCTCAAATACAATGTGAGACCAATCCTTCAAGTTATCTTGGAACCAAGGACGTATTTAGAGGGGGGGGGTCCCCCCGAAAGATTTACCAACTGCTAAAATTAAATAATGAAGAATATATTCGTTTAGCCATTGTTGTATAATTTCCTCTGAACTTATTGGAAGACAAGGATTATATTGGAATCATAGGGCTTTGAAGGACACAAAGGACATATTAGGGGTCCCCTCCCCCTACACGAAAGACTTACGAAGTACGAAAATTAAATAATGAAAATATACTCTTTTAGCATTTGTTGTATAATTTCCTCTGAACTTATTGTAAGATAAGGATTATATTGGGATCATACGGCTTTGAAGGACAGGAAGGATGTACTTAAGGGAGATGCAGGGGTCCGGACCCCCCCCCCCCCCCGAAAGACTCACCAAGTACTAAAATGAAGTAATGAAAATATTAGCATTCGTTACATAATCAATGGTTATTAATTTCCTCTGAACTTTTTACAAGGAAAGGATTATATTAGGATCATACGGCTTTGAATGACATTTCAAAGAAGATTTATGTACTCTCAAAATAATATGCATAAAAATTTAATCAGAAACTTACATCTCTTTAACTACATGTAACATCATTTTTGTTATTCGATAAATATTGAATTATTCATCTATTTGACATTAATTTAATTTGCCAGGGCATTTGTTTTTATGTAAATTATTCCGATCTTAACTACAGGCAGTGGCGGTACCTCCATGGAACAGAGGGTACAGGCTGTTCCGTCCTATTTATCGCGCTTTTAAGCTATTTAAATTATTTATATTAACATAATAAGAACACTTCTTTCTCCCGAAATCAACATTTCCAAAAGTATAACACTGAAGAAAATCTTTCACCGTGGCTGGATGTTTGTTTACGTCACCTACCCCCAATGCATCATGGTTCTCACCCTCTACTGACGCCGAATTTCCGACCACGTGCGAAGGTCAACAATCCCCACAGCACCACGAAACTGAACCCACTAGCTGTTCCCTCAGAGAGATATTGCGGATTCGCTTTTCTTCCAGTTTTTTGCTTTGTGCTGAAGTTTAATCGCGTCATAAGTGATACTTTTGAGTGTAGAAAGTCTGTAACTGCCTAATCTCGTTGAGAACTTGTGTCTGACATTCATAGCGAACTGGAAAAATCTACAGTCTAAGCGTCTGCTAAATGCCTTGGCTAAACACTGCGAAATAGCTTCCGAGGGAACAGCTCACATCCACCTGTTCCACCAGCCCCAAGATTAAAGTTTCAAGGCACGCAGCGGCAGGACAAGAAAGCGAATGTTGCAAGTGTTGTATGATCGACCAGCTGAGGACACAAGCCTTTAGTTCATTGAACTTTGCAGAAAATACAACAAACCAACACATATCCTAACTGAATGAAAAACTAAAACAAAATCATACACAAGGCATTTTCAAACGAATTACTACAACTCTGTAAAATGATTAACTGGATATTCTTCGAGTGGCAAATTATATTGTCCTTGTTTGATCCTGAGAAGGGAGTCTGGAACCGTTCGGGTTTTGTCACATTAATAACTTCTACTAATCTAGCGAACGTCATGAAAATGCTCAACCATCTGTGTGCCATTATTGCATTGAGAATGTTTGAATTACAAGAATACTCAACTCTATGAAAAAAGTCAACCTAATCTACGAATAAAGAGATGAAACAGGTTTAAACAAAAAACATATTTTTTTCTCTGATTAGTCATAAATTTATATTATTAAATATTTCTTTGTTGCGCGTCAACAATTTTATTTTTAATGTTTTCTTTACATTATATCATATTTACTTTAAAATTATTATTATCAATTATTATTATTATTACAATTATTATTGTCACTTCTGACAATTTGTAATATATGTATCGTATATTTATTTAGTTCATTTCAATAAATGTTGGAATTTTACTTGATCTATTGTATTGTATTAAGACACCCATGAGGTGGGGGGGGGGGGACAAGTGCAGGAGACCTGTTCCCCTGCCTGATTTATCACCGCACGCCACTGACTACAGGTAAGCTACGTAATGAATATGTGCTGTTATATCTATATTCTTATACAGTCTTTTTACCTATTCATGTAATAATACAGCAGCGTGCAAATTAATCCGAAAAAGATGCATACTTTTCCAGGTATACAATAATCTTAAAATACGTTGCAGTTTTAAGCTTTAGTTTCACTTTTTTTTTTAAAATAACTGCACATTCTCTTTCGATAATGCCCTGTGCTATGAACAACGATCCATTTTTACTCAATAGTTCATTGTTGAAGACCCGAAGTGGAGTCTATTCTTGAAGTACCACACATTAACAAGGGCAGAATGCATTTTCTCCTTGGTTGAACAATCCACTTTTGACTTCCTTCTTTTACAGATAGACCATAAATTTTCAATTGGATTTAAATCAGGTGAGTTTCCTGGCCAGGAGAGTACTTGTACATTGTTATTATCAAAGAAGTAATTGACTTTTCGAGATGTATGACATTTTGCTAGGTCCTGTTGAAAAACACCATCACCAGCAGGAAAAGATATCTTGAGATGAGGTATGACTTTTTGTCGCAGTATGTCAATATATCTATCACTGTTCATCATCCCCTTAACAGGAACTATTGGTCCAGGCCCTTCAGATGTGAAACAATCCCAGAACATTATTTTCGGGGGGTGTTTTGGAGTTTGTTGCATGTGTTCTGGTGAAAGTTTTTCACATTTTGCTTTACGAATGAAAGAAACCTTGTGACGATGCACTTCAAAATGGCATTAGTCCGAAAAGAGCACTTTCTTCCAGTCCCAATGACGTTTTGCCCACGTTACGTGCTTTTTACACATTTTTTTGTAAGCAACTGTTTTTTCAATGTCCTACAAGCTTTTCGTCCAGATTCAAACAGTCTGCGACGCACTGTTGTAACGTGGGCGTCGACTCCACTTGACAATAAATCACTTGTGAAATCAACAACACTCAGTCTGGGGTTCTGTTTGCTTTTTCTAATAAGAATTCGGTCATCCTGCAATGAAGTCTTACGTTTGCGACCACATTTTCCCTTTCTTTGAGGCTCGATGGATCCAGTCTCTTGGTATTGTTTCAAAATTGAATTAACCATACTCAATCCGACACCACATTCTGTAGCAATTTGTCTCTGTGGCATTGAAGTATGCTGTGATAAAGTAACAATTTTCGACCATTAGCGTGGCGTGTGTATCCATTTGGGTAGCAGCCGAAATGAGAACCACTCCCACAAGAAACTTACCTTCCGCTTGGCACATAACTTGCAACACAACTGACTCTTCGTCTGTCGACGATAACAAAATACTTCAATATAGACTACACTTCGTGTCTTCAAGAATGAACTATTGAGTAAAAATGGCTGAAAAAAGACTGAAACCGAACAAGTTGTTCATATTGTTCCGTCACAACTTCCGCAGTCTTGTCATATACCAGCACAAAACAAAGGCAGTCTTCTCGAACACAGCTGGATCGTGAAAAAATTAATGGTCAGCGGAAATTCTTCCGTTCACAATATACAAGGCACGTCCAGAAAGTTATTAATTGCACAAAATTCTACAACTCTTAAACTACTTTTCCACATAACTGCCGAAATTTTGCAGGCATTTGTCATAGCGTGGCACAAGTTTTTGTATACCTTCTTCATAGAAATTTGCCGCCTGTGTCTTCAACCAGTTGGAAACAGTTTCTTTCAGCTCGTCGTCATTGTTGAAGTGTTGACCGCCAAGGAAAGACTTGAGATGTAAGAACAGATGAAAGTCGCTAGGAGCGAGGTCAGAGCTGTATGGAGGATGGTCAAACACGTCCCAGCCAAATCCCTGTAGGAGGTTTTTCGTCACATTTGCAGTGTGTGGTCGTGCATTGTCGTGAAGAAAAAAAACACCTTTGGACAGCAATCCTCGACGCTTATTCTGTATTGCGCAATAATAATTTCTATGAAGAAGGTATACAAAAACTTGTGCCACGCTATGACAAATGCCTGCAAAATTTCGGCAGTTATGTGGAAAAGTAGTTTAAGAGTTGTAGAATTTTGTGCAATAAATAACTTTTCTGTATCTGTACACAATTTAATTTTATTACCAAACGGAACTTACTTTCTGGACGTGCCTTGTATATAATGTTTTGTCTCCCAGTATGATAAAATGCTCACTCATTTATCTCCAGTAGTGTGCCCAAGGGAGTGTTGGTGGTGCCCCCCCCTCCCTTTTGGTCCAGTATTCAAAGGCAGAAAGAGATGGAAAAATAAGGACTGACTACAGAAAAGAGTATATGTACCCCCTCCTTTTGTAAAATCCTGGGTATGCCAGTAGAGCAGTGGCATGATATGCCAGAGACCTGGTTCAGGTCCTTGCAGAGCCTGAAATTTCCGCTAAAATGTCTACATATGCAACATCTTCTTGCTTTCTCTTCTCGACATTCATAAAATTTTCAGCTGTCCCTTTGTGGTGGTTAAATGTATGTGTGTGTCGAAGACAGGTAGCTTAAATAAAAGTCCTTTTGATCCCATTAAAGTGTCGGACATGAAATTTGGACACTCAAAATTTTGATATACAGTTGATCTGTGCAGCTTATTTTTTTTTTTTTTTTTTTTTAATAAACTGGTCCAATATTCGGTACTGCTGAAATATTCACTTTAGAGACCTTTTGATATTTTCGGCTCATGTCCCGACCACCTGATCCCCACCTTAGATACCTGCTATTATCAATAAAAGTTATAGAACATTCTCTGTGTTGCTTAGATAATTATTTCTCTCCTTAAACTATCATTACATTATTCAAGAACCTAATTTATCTAGTGTAAACTGAAGCATTTCCTTAGGGTGAGAAGGGGAGCTTGACCTCCTGATTCCCACCTGGGATATGTTCTGTAATTAATAAATGGGTTGTAAAACAATCTATCTTGCCTCGATTATTATTTCTCTCCTTAAATTATCTTAACATTATTCAAGAAGCCAAAAACCTACTTTATCTAGCGTAAACTGAAACATTTCTTGGGGGGGGGGGGGCTTGGCCCCCCCTGATTCCTACCTTGGATACGTGCTATAATTAATAAATTGGTTGTAAAACAATCTATCTTGCCTCAACTATTATTTCTCTCCTTAAATTATCTTCACATTATTCAAGAAGCCAAAAACCTAATTTATCTAGTATAAACTGAAACATTTCCTTGGGGAGGGAGATTGGCCCCCCTGATACCTTGGATACATGCTATAATTAATAACAGGGTTATAAAAAAAATCTATCTTGCCTCTATTATTATTTATCTCCTTAAATTTTCGTCACATTATTTTATTTCACACACACACAAAAGGAACCAAAATCCTCATTCTATCCAGTGTAAACCGAAAACTTCCGGGTTGGGAGGACTTGTGCCCCTTGAGCCCCCCTTGGATACGTGCCTGATCTGAGCATGTAATTTCTGAATATGAAAGAAATAACTTTGCACAGTCAGCATTATTTAACGTTAATTTACACTGAAGATGATTGAGAACATGAGCCATAAAAGGCCATGTACACACCATTTCTCATTCATTGACATCAAGATGTGGTTTCCAGAAGATCTCTTCAAACACCAAACATTTGTGTGTGAAGTAAAGGTAATGTTTGACTATTTATTCAATGTAAGAATAAAAAAGTCACTTCTGGTAGAGACACTATCTTGGTAGTTGAATTTGAATTTAAAATTTTGGGTGCGTCAGCACGTAGGCTATTTTGCACCCTTCACATTATATGGGGGCCAGCCCCTTATCATTACAAATAACACCTCTAACGTTGCATAACTAAAAATCTTAAAATTTTCTGACTTCTGTTAAAAGCTGAGGCTGTAAATGGGCACTCAGCACACACAAGGACAAAAAACAGGACAACACAGAAAATTATACTGGCCATAGTGCCAGTCGCCAGAGCCTCGTTAGTCTTCAGTCCAGGGTGTACTACCTGAAAGTGAGGTTGACTTTTGGGCACCTATGTGGAAGGTACCCTTTACACCCCTATCTTGGTAGTTGTATATGATGTGAGTGTCTCTCTTACTTACATGAAAACTTACGTATGTTCATGTTCTAACATGAGGATGGGAATAGCATTTAAATATGTGGTATGCTTTCAACATATGAACAATCTTGGTGATCTAGTTGACAAAATAGTACTCTCCCAATTCTTGGCACAAATTTTACCCTTTCTCTGTGTAATCACGATGCAATGTTCTACATTTTCCCCATCAATGTATGCTATTTATATACAAATCGTGATTTTGGTGTTTGAAGTAAAACTTTGCTGTAGAAATTAGTATAATCAAGAAAAATATATAATAAACACTTAGGTGAGTGAGTATTGTTGTTAAAAACAATCTTTAAAACGACGTTTCGCAGAGCTACGCTCCCCTTCTTCAGGTTTCTTTTTAATCAGCACATTAAATACTTTGTCACTTAATCAAATCCAGGACTGGGTAAAAAGGTTTCGGATTAAAAGACGTTGAATTACACGACTGTTAAAAATGCCTTAAAGGCTTGGCAATATTTCTAGAGGAGCTGTGTTCCCCATCCTACCTACATTGCTGACTAACTGCTGTTACATACGTGTGTTACATTCCTTCCGCTTTTGGCATTCTAAAAACGCATAAGGAAGGGATTCCGATGAGACCAATTATACCCATGTACACACACCTGGGGTATAAATTGGCAAAAACTTTAGTATCGAGATTAAGGGAGATTGGGGGGAAGACTGAATACAGTGTTGAGAACTCTTGGGAGGTAAAGAAAGGATTAGATGAAATAAATATAAATGAGGAAGATGAAATTCGTAGCTTTGATGTCATTAACTTATATCCCAGTGTTCCTTGAGATAAAGCTGTGGACTGTCTTCAATGTTGGGTAATGGATAAGGGGATTGATGTTACAGCCTGGGTTTTGTAAGATGGTTAGAACTTGTTTTGGGGTACAATTGTTTGTTTTAATTGTAAAATATACAGACAGATAGAAGAAGTAGGTATGGGTAACCCTGTCAGGAATAGTTTCCAGTATATTCTTAAATTTTATTGAGAAGGATGCATTAGATGAAGTTAATAGTCATATTAAATACTTTCGTAGGTACGTTGATGACATTTTGATAATCGGGGATAAAAGAAATTTTGGATCTTACTTTTGAAATTCTGGGAGAACTGGATAGTAAACTGCTCGCCGTTAAAAATGCAACACCCAGAAGGAGTAATCGGAATCGTACGAAATGTGCACAGTGTGTAGAGGAGAGGTGCAGAAGGAAATTATTAGGTGTTCAAGTCTGTCATGCATCATGTGCGCCTGCCACGCCATCTGGTAAGTGGTACCTGTAGCAGGTCAGATAGGTGCAGACGAGCAGTGAAAGTGCATGGTCGTGACTGTAGTGTGTTAAAATCAGTCAACAATGCCACGTCGTCAAATACGGTAGCGATTCCAGCAGGTTTCCCAGTTCGATCGCGGCCGAATTATTGCATACCGTGAATGCGGATTATCCTACCGTGAGATCGGTGCCCGTGTAGGATGGAATGCACCCACAGTGATCCGTGTATGGAACCAGTGGGTCCAGGAAGGCACTGTAGAGCGACATAGAGGTTCACAACGTCCACGTGGGACAAGAGGACAGACATCTGATATGCATGGCCCTTACAGACAGAATGGCCACGTCAACGAGGATTGCGCATGAAGTACGGGATGTTTTACAACGTCCAGTGTCCCCACGAACCGTGCTTCATCGTTTGGCGAACCGGGGAATTTTTTCCCGGCGCCCACTGTGCGGATTCCTCTGATGCTAGAGCATAGGCGTTTGCATCTGAGATGGTGCCAAGACCGTCGTGCATGGATGGCGGAGTGGAATGCTGTAGTGTTCTCTGATGAATCCCGCTTCTGTATACAACATCATGATGGACGTACACGCGTGTGGCGGCACCGTGGCACTAGGCTTCATGATGCCTGCATCATGCATCATCACACAGGGCCTTCATTGAGTATCATGGTATGGGGTGCCATCACCATAGGTGTTCATTCGCGTCTTGTACGCATTCAAGGGACATTGAACAGCCAATGGTACATCACACAGGTTCTCACCCCTGTTGCTGTCCCATTAATCCATGCACTGCATAATGCCACTTTACAACAGGATAACGCACGTCCCCATGTTGCAAGGAATGTCCTCGCATTTATGGAAGCTAACCACGTGCTCCTGCTTCCTTGGCCAGCACGTTCGCCGGATATGTCGCCAATTGAACATGCCTGGTCCATGGTGGGTCGCTGGCTGGCCCAACTCAGGTTTCCGGCACGTAAGGTTGAAGACCTCTGGCACCGTGTGGAAGCCACTTGGGACGCCATACCGCAAGCAGACATCGATAGACTCATTCTGTCCATGCCTCGCCGTGTTGCAGCAGTTATTGCCACCCGTGGAGGCTGTACACGCTACTAGCTCCTTGGGGTTATGCAACTAGTACCGAAAACGGGGCTATCTGAGCATGTTATAGAAAAGAAACATAAACTTAGAAAAAGATAAGTGGTAAAGAGAGTTTTTAAACAACGCGATAGAAACGTTCATGAAGCAGCATGCATTTGTATAGACAGGGGAAAAAATAAATAGGGACGACGGCAACTTGGATGAAAAATGGATCAAAATGCTTAAACGATGGGGTAAAAACGATGACTAGTCTGTGAAATTCCATGTCACGCCGGAAGTGACACGCTGCATCGGAAACGATAGAGTTCTCATTGGAAGGAATGTAACACACGTGTGTAACAGCAGTTAGTCATCTGTGTAGGTAGGATGGGAACACAGCTCCTCTAGAAATATTGCCAAGCCTTTAAGGCATTTTTAACAGTTGTGTAATTTTACGTCTTTTAATCCAAAACCTTTTTACCCAATCCTGGATTTGTTTATGTGACGAAGTATTTAATGTGCTGATTAAAAAGAAACCTGAAGTAGCGGAGCGTAGCTCTGCGAAACGTCGTTTTAAAGTTTGTATTTAACAACAATACTCACTCACGTAAGTGTTTATTATATATATTTTCTTAATTATAATAAAGTGAGTAAACGCACTATCTTAAAATGAAATTAGTAGTTCATTGTTCCTGAAATAAATGATTTGAGGGAAGGAAACAAGATATATAATGGTGCAAGATCAAAGTGGACAGTATTTCAGAGCCACACAATGTGATAGCTGCTTGTATTTTTGCAATGACAGACATTTGAAGCAGGACATTGTCTTGAAGCAATCTCACATCTTTGCACAGCACGCAGGAACCCAGGGACCTGATCTAGATCCTCACCTGCAACATCTATGGTGCTTTTTACCTGGGGGGAACATCAATTGCCCTCAACCTCCGCATCAATAACCACCGCTCTTCCACGTGTAACCTAGACTTCACTAGACCGAGTAGCGATCATCCATCTCTTACCCCCAACCAGCCAACACCTCAGTTCACTAAGTTGTTGAAATCCAAATTTCCTTACGTAGTTGACGTATTGTGTCCACTAATTTCATGAGCCCCTCTCATACCTACAAGGGTTGGATAAAAAGTAATGGCAACACTGGTATAATTGATACTTGACTGTATTGGCAGAGGATCACGTGTTACATTCCTTCAATGTAATCACCCCCATCTCTATGACCTTCTGCCACACGTATGGAAGGCGTCCTACATTGTCAACGCATCCATCTCTGTTGATGTCCCGCAGTGAACGTCCTATAGCACATATGATGGCTTCACACGTGTCATTGTGCTTCCCGCGCAGTAGTTCCTTCATTTTGGGAAAAAAGTCGTAATCACACTGACTCATATCGGGTGAATATGTTGGATGTTCCAGTACCTCCCACTGCCAGTTATGCAGGAGTGCCATCTCGCAGTGTGACACCTTGCATTGTCATGCAGGATGATGGGAGACCGTGCCAGAACATGTCCTCCCTTCCTCCTTAATGCAGGACGAAGGTGGTGTTGCAAGAAGGTAATGTAGTAGGCTGCGTTGACCGTCTGCCTGGGAGACGACGTTCTTCTTGCCTAAACATATTGTTAGGGTGCTTGAACTCTCGTCCTCTGCTTAACCGTTCCCACTCACTACACTTCCTTGTCTGAAATTTGCTACCTCCCTTTGCTGCAAGGAGCATAAATCTTAATCTTAAACCTCAGCTAGAATATCTACAGGGTAGGGTTCTTTGTAGACAACGAAACCAGACAGGATGCCTTCCAATGGAGACGTTTAAACGAATATATTATATAAACAAGGATACATGGAAATAGAATATTTACATGATGAGCTACTTTTCTCTATAATTCTCATCTACAGTCGAGTTTTATCTCAATATGTTTTTTATTATTTATTTTCTTCAATTTGTATATTCTTCTATCTGGACTTACTTCTTAATGGACAGTCTGGATCTGGACTTCCTTCTTAATGGACATATCTGGATCTGCATTTCCTTCTTAATGGACAAGTCTGGACTTCCTTCTGGATTTCCTACGTCAGCTTCCTTCTTAATGGATGGTCTGGATCTGGACTTCCTTCTTAATGGATGGTCTGAATCTGGACTTCCTTCTTAATGGATGGTCTGAATCTGGACTTCCTTCTTAATGGATGGTCTGGATCTGGACTTCCTTCTGGATTTCCTTCCATTTCAGCTTTTTGACGATATATGAATTCATATATCCTTTTTCCAACTTTTTCCCTTAAGCTTTGGGAAATATACTAATCTCCTCCCTTGTGGCTTGGATTGGAACGTGCCAACACTAACTGGGTACAACAGAGTGTATACTTGGTGCCAAACGATTGATACGCGCATCAAAGTAAGTGCTACGGTTGAAATGCGCAACCAAAAGTGCTGTGGGGCGTCAATTGGAATGCGCCGCCACTGATGTAAACAAAATCATCTATGGGAATAGTAAATCAATCAGACAAATGCAATATCTGTTCAGAGACACAAATTTGTATCAGTTCTTCGACTTCTTTAGTTTTCTGATCAATTTACATATGATCACTGGTTTAATTTATCGCGTATATACATTAATTTATTTCTTTTATATTTATTCTTTATCTTCTTATAGTAGATTCTATTGTTTTTCATCTTTCCAATCTGCTTTGTTCTTATTTATAAAGTTATTCACATATATTATGTTAATTCTTAGTCTTGCATGCCTGGTGCTGCCATCTGTATTCCTCTTTGGCAAACTATTTACATTACTTGGTCCTATTGGGTACGTAACACATTCCCTTATCAGCCACGAAGCGCTTGTGGCGTTATGACTCACCCCTTTCACGTGATAGCAGTGTTGCCATTACTTTTTATCCAACCCTTGTATATATCTGCGAAAGCAGTTTTTCAATATTTATTGTTGTTTACGAAATATTTCCGGTGGTACTTTTAGGTGCCCCACCTGGTATATATATACAGGGTGAGTCAAAAGTCGTAAAACAACTTCAACAATGCTTGGGTGCTAGTAGATATCATAAAAACAAGTAACTTTTCCTTATAACCTTTACCTCGTAAGTGCTTAGTTTCTGTGCTATAAGCGCTTAAAATATATCATGTATGTATGCAACCCAACCCAGCAAACGACCACTCTGACATAACTTACAGGGGTGTGCATCAGGGTTGCCACTAGCGCCACTTTGCAGTCTTACCTGAACAAAATACATAACAATAATGATACTTGCGATGTTGTAAAAAGTATTTACAGTACTTACGAACTTACCAAGGCAAAAGATTTCCAATAAGTGAGGACTGAAATTTAAGAACGCTCATTATAAAGAATCTCCATGTTTCGATTGTCATGCAATACGAGTAATCCCAACAGAGGCTTGCGACAGATGTTGATGAAATCGACGAATGAACAAATGGTAACATAATGTACTCGCTGCCTTGTTTCAAGCATGCAGACTGTATAATTTTATTTGAAAATTATACCTTGGCTTGTAGGGTAGTTTCTAATCCAGTCCGTCACATAATATGTGAGCAAGCCCCGTAGTAAAAACAAATTAATGATCATGGCTCTTGCAATAATATTAATAATGTAATTTAAACATAAATTAATTCAGAATAAAACTAACAAAGGAATCAACTCCTTATTAAGAACTAATTCCACACTTATGTCAAGCGCTAAGCTGTATAAGATTAAGGAAACTAAATTTACCTCATTCTTTGCATGAAACATCTTATTCACATGCAAGTGAAATATTCTGTGTACATTCAGCTAAATTATATTTAATATTTAATAATGAAAATCTGTTGCAAGTACCCAACAAATTACAAAGTAATAAATAAGTCCTCGAGTTTCACTGACCGTATTATAAATGCTCCACCTCCCGTGCTGCGCGGATAACATCAAGACGATAGCTGAATTCGTTCCAAATGCATCTGAGAGTGTCTTCTTCCACAGAATTTACTGCAGCCGTGATTTTGTCCTTGAGCTCATCCAAGTCAATGGGTAATGGTGTAATTAAAACTACTTTTTTTGCATAGACGCCATCTTGTGAACGACTAAGGTGAGCATCTATTTGGGTGCTACTAGTGTTATCTAGCGGCAGTCATTTAAAACTATAGACCACTATGGGTCAAGTAGTGCACGTTTCATTCACTGGCAGTGTGTGGTTGTACAGATTAAGGTTTTAAAATTGGGTAATTCTTTTTGAAACACACTGTATATATTTATCTTTTTTAATGTCAGTAATAGTTGTGTTATACCAGAAATGAATCAGATAATTTTCATACTAGCATTGTGTTAATGTTAAAGACTTAGGATTAGTGCTTGAAGTGGAAAATATTATGTGGAGCTAGCTTTGGGGAATGCCCCTATGGTATAGCATGGTGACCATGAGGCAACTGAGAGGATGCTTTGCAAAAATTTTGCTAGCTGGGCCATCCCTCCCCCCTTCACTTGGAGCCCTGCGTAGGATTATGTACGGTGGTATAAAAGGGTTTGAGATGTGGACAAAAGTATACTTAATTTCTTGCTCTTTGTTGTGAATCATCTCATTATGTTCTTTTCGCCAATCACCCACATTTGTATTCAGTGACGGCCGGTAAACTTTTTTTTTCTAGTTTTAGTTTATGTTGCTTTCTTTAACTTCTGGCTAATTGCAACAATGAAGACTCAAACAAACTCCCATGCCGAGAACAAGAATCAAACCTTCAGTGGCGAGGTCCTGAGGCGACCACTCAGTTTAACTCTGTCCCTGAGGAGGTTGTCGTGTAATCTGTAAACTTATGTCATCATGAGATGTCCACAGGTAATATTGCAAATTCGAATCTTGGGTGGGCTCCCCTTCGCCTTGTAATCAAGGGGTCCCGGGTTCGATACCCAGTGGAGGCACAAGTGGTTCGGATTCCACTTTAAACTGTAGGTCCAGTCCTGATTAGCCTTACTGTGGACTTAAAACAACAAATCAACCAAATCGAATCTTGGGTAAACCATGAACGTCATATTGTGTTTGTTTATTCAACTATTTAAGAGGCACATCCAAAGCACTACCCGTTTCTTAACAAAAAGGAAAGTAAGGAAGTTAGTTGAAGGAAATGTTTTTACTCTGAAAGTACATACTTTAAGCTATTTTTCTTCGTAGACACCCATATCATTGAGGCACTTACCGTACCTGGAAAAAGTTTTTGTATTTATTTATGAGAATGTGATGATGATGAAGTGAAATTGATGAAGTGGCACTCAAAGGAACACCTATGCTTAACCAGGACCCGAACCTGGAAGAGTAGGTGGTGAAATAGTGAGTCCAACACACTCGGCTATTGGGTTACGTACCATGACAACTAACAGAAGATATAGATATGATAACATAATTCTTTTTTCGATTCTTATCTCATAACCCTACATTGTTATTTCCCAGGTTAAATTTCAGTTTGAATTTTTGCTTACTGCTATTTGAATGATATAATTTATCAGGTTGATCTTCTACTTTGCTAAGTTGAGGAGTATGCGTAATCTTGGCTGGCACGGCTTTGGTCTTGTACAATCATGGACACTTCTGGGTTGTAGCATGACCATTGACTTTCAATGGGAACATTAGAAATTCAGGTGGTTTGAATAGCAAGCAAGAACTTTAGGATCACTCACGAGCAGTAACAGTTGGGCTGAAAAGTTCGTAGGCTAACATAGTAAAAAATATTTTTTTGACAAAATTCGATTTTATTATTCAATATAGTTGCCTTCGAGGGCGATACAACGATTATGGCGGTCATACAATTTTTCGATGCCATTTTTATAGTACGCTTTCTCTTTAGCCTCAAAATAGGCCTCAGTTTCGGCGATTACCTCTTCATCGGTGCTAAATTTCTTTCCAGCGAGCATTCTTTTAAGGTCTGCAAACAGGAAAAAGTCACTGGGGGCCAGATCTGGAGAATATGGTGGATGGGGAAGCAATTCGTAGTCTAATTCATATAATTTTGCCATCGTTTTCATTGATTTGTGACACGGTGCATTGTCTTGATGAAACAGCACTTTTTTGCACAGCTTTCGCATGTTCAAATATTCATGCACAATATGTCCAACACGTTCCTTTGATATTTTTAAAGTCTCCGCTATCTCGATCAACTTCACTTTATGATCATTTAAAATTATTTTGTGGACTTTTTTGATGTTTCCGTCGGTAACAGCCTCTTTGGGGCGTCCACTGCGTGCATCGTCTTCGATGCTCATTTCGCCTCGTTTAAATTTAGCAAACCACTTCTCAACGGTTGATTTTCCTGGTGCAGAGTCCGAATAATGTTTATCAAGCCAAGCCTTGGCTTCAACAGTATTTTTTTTCGCCAAAAAGCAACGCTTTATTAACACACGAAATTCTTTTTTATCCATTTTTTCACAATAACAAAAGCTGCTTCACTCACAATGCTATATCTCATGAACTAATTATCCGGCAGCTGTGAAATTTATACACGTATCTTTTGAAGGTTAGTACTAAGTAAAAATCACATGGATTTAATTCTAGTAACGCCATCTATGAGTCAGCCTACGAACTTTTCAGCCCAACTGTTATGTGTGCGTAAGAATAGACAAATTTGGTTAATCATTTTTGGGCCATATAAATTCCACTCCCTGTATCGTAGGGATGTGAAGACCCCATCGCCCAGTGGCTTGTTCACTGCAGTTAGTCAACCAACAGAGTGAAATGGTCAACATTTTGCTCTGTTGGGATCTACAGAGCTGTCCTGTCATGGCTCTATGAGCGTCCCACAATTGGCAGAAGTAGGGTGTGGTTGGTGGACTACAATGTGATCCTCCCAGCTAGATCCGAGGGATCCGCTGACCAACGACAGGTGCGGTCCTCCATTCATATTGGGGGTTAGACGTAGAGTTGACAACTCTGCACTGTAAAAAGACATGTCAGGAATCAGCAATATGAGGCCATGGATGTTCCCAAGGTAAAATATTCTGGAAGTAAAATAGTCTCCCATTCGAATCTCCGGGCAGGGACTACTTTGGGAGATCCCTGGACTAAGAATAAGATCTACATTAGGAATAAGGATATTAAATTAGGCACTTTGAATGTTCTGAGTCTTTACCGGCCTGGGGCATTTCAGTGTACAGTTCATGATTTAGTTAAGTATAAATTAGATATAGTAGCTGTCTAGGAAGTAATTGTAAAATTAAAAATTATACTTTTTTCTATGGTGGTACTGGAAATCATAATTTTGGAACAGGCTTCTTCATAAATAATATAATTTTCTCGGCCCTTAAAACAGTAGAATTTATTAATGATAGGATATCATATGCAGTTTTACAAGGTAGGTGGTGCAAAATTATTTTAATAAACAATCAAGCACCAACGGAAGATAAAGATAATAATACAGGGTGGCTACTCACCGGGAATTCCTTGAATTCCAGGAATTCTGTGTGAATTATTGGCTCCGGGAATTATGCGTGGATTCTGCTTGAAGTTTTCTCCATAGGCGTGAAAAATTGCAACTTTTATTAATTCAAATCCTATTGAATATATACATATTGATAAATGCCCTGAAGCGAGATTTTCACAGTTGAGTTTTAATTTTTATCAAGGATGGAAAATAATGTTGTGTGATAAATAAAACAGAATTCTCTCAATCTGTTAACTTCGTTACTGTCGTTTGTAGAGCAATCTGACAGATGGAAGATTATTGCAAGATAAGATTTCTTGCACATGATTAGGTAGATTTGAGTTTGAAATTCTTACACAATTAACAATTTTTTGCAGTTATACCATAACATTTGTGTGACTTGTGTTTGTAGATGTATTTTGAGTCTGAGTGTTTGAAATGGCAAATGTAAAGTAAGGACCTCAAATTAAATGTTTTAAATATATTTAATTAAATTAAATTAGAATTTTTGGATACATTGGAATCACACAGACACTATATATTGTTACTATATTTGTGTGCGCATATCAGTGGCGCAACCACAGTGGGGCAGGGGGCATTGCCCCCCCCCCTACCTTGAATGGAAATCAATTCTAAGGAGGGCAAGGTGGCAAACATTGATGGCCAAGAGTACCTGCAGAGGGCTCAGAGTGGCAATTATTCCCCTCGATTTCAAATTTTATGGAGATAAAAATGCACTTTATAAAATTTTCTGGCTTGCTTCGCTTGCATGCCTGCTTTTCTTAGTCTCGTGAAGTTCAGAGCCGTAGCTAGGGTGCTGCAGGAGTTGGCCCTGGCCGCCGAACAATCTAAATGATAAAAGTTGTAAAAGAGAGAATGCCATGGCGCCTCGTGAAATTATTTGCACCCTATTAAGTCAATATTGTTTTCAGTTTGAAAAAAAAAAAAAAGAGATAAAAAATGTTCTTGTTCGCTCCACTCGCAATATGATTGTTTTCTGTAATGCATTGTAAATTTGCAGAGAGAGAAATAAGACTTGTCTTAATGGATTTTGTCTTAAATGCATGAACAATTGTTGGGAGCTGGCATTGATTTAATACCAGCTCAGTTAATTAAAAATGATGGGAATTCGGTAAGTCAAATTGATAAATTAATTTGTTTAATATGGAATAAAGAAGAAATCCCTCAACAATGGAAAAAATCCATAATTGTTCCTGTGTTCAAAAGAGGTGATAAAATGAACTGCAATAATTACCGTGGAATTTCTCTACTCTCAACAACATATAAAATTTTATCTAACATTCTTTTAGCAAGACTAACCCCATATGCTAATGAAATTATAGGTGATTATCAATGTGGAATTAAATGTAACAGATCAACAGCAGATCAAATTTTTCACATCAGACAGACACTTGAGAAAAGTGGGAATATAATCAAAATGTCCATCAGCTATTCATTGATTTTAAAAAAGCATATGATTCAGTCAAAAGAGATAAATTATATCGAGTTTGGAATACCTAAGAAGCTTGTTAATATGATAAAAATATGAACCAGTGAAACAGAAAGTAAAATTCATGTGAATATTAATATATATCTGACAAAATTTACAATTCATGATGGCTTAATTTTACCTTAGAATACACTGTTAGAAAGGTAAAAGAATCTAACGAAGGACTAAAATTAAACGGTATGACTCAGCTGTTAGCATATGCAGATGATGTAGACTTACTGGGGGATGATGTAAATACAATTAAGAATAATGCTAAAATATTTTTCAATGCAGCTAAAGAGATAGGTTTGGAAGTTAGCAAAGAGAAAACCATATATATGCTTACAGGCTGAAGCCAAGTGTTAGGTAATAATCAAAATTTAATTAAGTGTTAGGTAATAACCAAAATCTAATTATTGATAACAATTCATTTGAACCAGTTTCTAAATTCAAGTACTTAGGAGTAATACTAACAAATGAAAATGATATTAAAGAGTTATAAAAAGCAGGCTCAATTCAGGAAATGCATGTTACTTTTCTCTTTATAAACTTTTGTCTACTCTCATTTAATATCTAAGAAACCAAAAGTTAAAATATACAAAACAGTAATTTTGCCTTTAATATTATATGGATGTGAAACTTGTTCCCTTACATTGAAAAAGGAACATAAATTGAGAATATTTGAAAATAAGATCCTTAGGAAAATATTTGGACCTAAAAGGGATGAGGATACAGGTGAGTGGAGAAGGTTACATATTAGAAGTACATAATTTGTATTCATGTCCAGATATTATTAGAATGATTAAATCAAGAAGACTTAGGTGGCACGAATGGGAAAGGAATGAAGAGTTTACAGGATTCTTGTTGGGAAACCTGATGGTAAGAGACCAGTAGGAAGACCAAGATGAAGATGGAGGGATAATGTTGAGATGGACCTATAGGAAATTGGTAGGGATGGAAAAGAGTATATAGATCTTGCTCAAGGTAGGGACAGATGGAAGGCCTGCAGCCATGAACCTTTGGGTTCAAGAAGGCTAGAGAGTTATTTAGTTAGTTGACAGTAAGCTAAACAGGTTTCGGCGAAATGGGAGTAATTTGTGCAATACAAAGAAACCTCGGAATTAGTGTCTACAGCACCTGTCTAAGAAACACAAAGCAAAGTGTTATGAGGCAAAGGTCACTAAATTAGCAACATACAATATGAATGCTGAAAAAGAGTGGTAAGAAGGATTCACTAAACACATACTGCCTAAGAACTTTAGTGACAACCGATATATACATGTGAGGAACATTATTTGGTATTACAAAAGTGAGTTTCAAGAAATTTTATTTTCAGTACTACAGTATCAATCCTCTAGGAACATGCGAATTAAAAACTATGTTACAACAAATTCTCTTGCTTGCCTTTTCTCTATCTAGACAAACTGGGTCATCTCAAGTGCTCTATTAATGAAGTTATATCACGAATTTGATTTTTCATCGAAATGAATTACAGGAATTTTGGTGCCTGTGCAAGTTTATTCAGTGCTCCACGAAATCGAATGACTTTGGTTCATAGACAGAGATTCTCGCAATTCATACAGGATTTACATGTGAGAACTAGTTTCCTTATTTGGTGTTTTTGTAGCTGATTTTTATCATCGAATGAAAATGATCTGTCACACGTGCCCCTTGCGATTATGTATATTGTATGGCACTCGAAAAATGGTGGAGGCATTTTAGAATGAACATTGAACACTTGAATTTCAGTCTGCATTCATTCAAAATTCTTTGCATTGGTCAGTTTGTAAATAGTTGTTACACCATCGCAAGCATCATTATTCTTTTGTATTTTGCTCAGGTAAGACTCCCAATTGGTTGTTTTTAAGTCACCTCTCTCAACAAGAGATGCTAGTGCCAATCCTACCAGGCACCCCTGAAAGTTAGTTCAGAGCAATCCCTTACTGTGTTGGGTTGCATGGATTCAGGTAGTATTTTAAGTGCTTATAGTGCAGAAACTAGGGATGTGACGAAGCTGGAAATTTACCGATGCCGATGTACTCGCCGATAATTTTTGGAACCGATAGCGATGCCGATATTTAACCGATTCCGATACATAAGATTATTAATCAGAAATGGGCTGTTATTTTCAGCATGACAAAAATAAATTTACTATGTACATTTCTATTGCATATCATATGTATATACATATATATTCTCAAGAGATGCGAATGTACATTTGCATCTACAAAAGGTGGTTATGTGAACCTTTAAGAAGAACATGGATTCTCAAGATATTTTACAATTAGTACACAAGCAGTTCTTTGAAATGCAAAATGAATTCCTGTTCTGCCAGATTCAACTTCAGAAACACAAGATTTGGAAGCACTTCAGGAAGTAACCTACTTCTTCTCTTATTGCAAATCTGTTCAGCAACACTGAACACTCAATCACTGAATACTGATGGAGCAGGTATGCCCAAGTATTTTCTCAGCACTTGCTTCAGATTTGAATATTCATTTTTGAATTTCCAATACAACAGCAGATCCTACGTAGTTCAGCAATGTACTGTTTTATTTCCGATTTATAGTTAGGTTGATCCTCTGAATGAGTTTGCAATAATTTTATTACAAAAACTCTACAATAATGACGAATCATAACCAAATTTTCAATAAATCTTACAAAATGAGAATATAAAACTTATTAGAAGGTAAAAACTGTAGTATAATCTGTACTGGGTTAAATATCGGATTTTTGCCAATTCCAATACCGATGCCGATGTGTCAATTTCGGCCGATTTTCATACATCTGTAATCGGCTTCGGCACATCCCTAGCAGAAACTAAGCGCTTACGGGGTAATGTTTATAAGGAAAATTACTATAGTCGTTTTCACGTTCAGAAGACACAATGGTCTCTTATGGACAATGCTTTTCTTATGGGAAAATACGAGCGTGCTGTTGTGAAATTTCTCGATTTACAAATGTAGCTTACGTAAAATCGGTACCTGCAGTTTCGCAGGAAATTTTGTAGAGAATACGATGGTGAACACAAAAAACTGATAACTTGCTTACATATTTTTAGATAAATTAAAAATGCAAATTTTCCGTGAAAACAAAATTTTTAAATTGTTTTCATTCCTAACGTTGAAACATGCTGTAAAATTGAAGCATTCATTATGAAAAAAATTGACACTGTTTTTAAATTGTCATAGGTGATGGTGGTGCTCAGAATTTATCAACACTTTAAAGCATATTCGCATTAAAAAATATTCAAATAAAGTATGTGGAGATTTTTTATATTCGTGCAGTAGAAAATATCGTTGCTGGCCATTTTTTGTTCTGTAATTCCAAGTAAAAACTTCCAGCGACAAAGTTGTGGAGAAAATAATGAAATTATTTTTTATAACCACTTAAAGGTTCCCAGCAATACTATTTCCATGCATTTGGAGTTTCTTTTTAAACCGAACCGCGTGCGAAGTAAGGAGATGTTGTCTGGCCATCTTGAGCTGACTCACTGCAGAATTCCGGCTAATCACCACCATGTTTTGAGTTGTTATTCTATTTCCATTCAGTAAAAATATTAACTTCATGCAGTTTGTTATAAAAGAATTCCAATTACTTAAATTTAATAATTGACAATTATTTCCAATGCTGCTTTTGTGAGCAACATTAGTACTGTCACAAATACACGTTGTTTTTGTTTATGTTACTTCAGTTTCCAACGTACACATAAATTCATAGACACCATATTAACCCTTGAAAGGCTTTCCAACCTGTGACAAAATATATCATTATATATACAAAATATGTAACACCTTCATTGTAAAGGAAGCTAATTTCCCGGCGACATGAGCTAGCACTGTATTGGCAACACTGTGTGGTTTCTCCTTAAGTGCCGTTGTGTCTTCTGAACGTGAAAATGATTTTAGTTTTTATATCTACCAGCACCTAAGCATTATTGAAGTTGTTTTGCGACACCCTGTACTTATAGTACTTTTTGTTTAATGAATTTGAGTCCAAGTTGATGTGTATGTGTGTATTGTCTTTACAGGTTTCAAGTGTCTCACCCTCATCAACACAGATGGAGTTTGATCAACACTCATCACCTCCCGTACTGAATGCAGAGCCTGAATTTATCAGTTCCTCAGTCAAAAGTGAACCCCAAGATGTTCCTCCTCATGAAGAGCCATTTGAAAACACTTGGCAGCCAGCATCACCATCACAAGATATTAAATCTGAACCAGCGAAGGAAGAAATAAAAGTGGAAGAGTCAGTGGATGTTGCTGGTAGCTCCTTTTACGTATACTTGCATTCTGGTGCTGGAATGAGTGAATTTTTACAGGAGGATAGTAAATATTTGGATAGGAGTGATGATATTGCACAGTTTGGTTCTGTTGCATTCAAAAGTGATGGGAGTGACAATGTTAAAGTAGAACCTGAATGTGTGAAAAAGAGTGAACTTACAATTGAAGATGAAGGTCCAGCTGCAGACACAGAAAGGTGAGTGCATGAAGTATTTGTGCTGATTCCCTGTGGTGCAAATGTGTTCCATTTGCAAAATGAGTTTAAAATCAATGTGATCAGCACCACACCCCTGGCTGCTTTACCCCCTCCCCCCACAGAGTTTCCTCCAAGTACCCACTTTTTATGATGTTGGGTGTGTGCAGGAGCAACTTGAACAGGTGGAAAAAATCTCGATTGTTCCCTGCCAGGGATCGAACCCGAATCTCTTCCATGGTGGTCAGACACACTATCGACAGCTACCGTGGCTCATTCCAATTTGAGTTGAAACTTGTGCATTAGAATGTCTTAACTATTTGTTTGTTGTTATCACATGTATTTCACTTAAAACGTTGCACGTTAGCCCACACCCTTATGTCACATGAAGGTGCCCAACCATCCAAGATTTCAACTCAATCTGATTTTCATGTAACAACTGTATGGTGGCACCGGATACACTATTTGTAGATTCATGATACTTTAACTCACAAGGGAAAGAATAAGAAAATAATTTCCAACACACATGAACAACAACAAAAGAATAATAATTACCCCTAATATGATGACATTTAAAGTTTGGTCGACTGACTTTTGGAACACCCTGTGCCTAATATTATTACACAAGGAGATCCACAAACGCTTCCCAGGAACCAGTGTTTTTATTCACAGGAAACTTCTGAGAGATGTTTTCCCCCTTCTGTTCTGTACCTGCATGATTTAAATTTAAACCACACATGTAGAAGATGGTTTAAATTTAAATCACAAAATGCACAAAAAGAGTATGTGAAGAAGAAGAAAGAGGCAAGAACAGTAGTAAAGGAGGAAAGAAGAAAGTGGATGGAAGAATGGACCCAAGTGCTAGAAGAAGATGTAGATGGGAACAAGGAAGTATTGTATGGATTAGTGAGAGAAAAGAGAAGAGAAAGAGGAGACAGCTGTAAGCTAAGGGATGAAAGGGGAAATGTACAAGAGGGTGAAGAAATAAGAAGAATTTGGAGAAATCATTCCGAGAAATTGCTGAACATGGAAAAAATGAAACGAACATTGTTCCCATATTCAAGAAGGGTGACAGAAAGGAATGTAAAAACTACAGAGGAATAACATATATATGTGCCACTCAGCAAAGGTGTATGACAAAATATTAGAGAAAAGAATAAGGGAAGTAACAGAGCTGAACATGAGGTAGGAACAGTATGGATTTACAAGAGACAGATCAACAGTAGATCTGATATTTACCATAAGATAAATGCAGGAAAGGCACTACGAGTACCGTCAGATGAGGTTATTTCGGACACTTTTTACAGGTTCTTTGTTACTGTTCACTAATGATGAGGGAATTGTACATAATTTTATGTTATTCGGCTAGCTACATGTTTAAGGAGCATATTGAATATTGGAAAATGTATAGAGTAATTCACTATATGGTGTTAAAAAAATGTTAAATTGTGTCCGAAGTTACCCCAGTAGGTGGTACTGGGGTAACTTTGGACTGTTATTTGTTTCAGGAGTTTGTCCGAATTTATCCCACGTATGAGTTTATTTTGGACTCAAAATTAGGATAAAGATATTATTCAACACTTTTATTAAGGGTAATTTTTTTAATTTCGGGAATTTTATAACTCTTTACTATTTTTTTTTTTTGTTTCAAAACTGATCTTACAAAAATTTACATAGGAACAAAACGATACATAAGAGCAAAATTATAATACAATACAAAAAGCAAAATGAAAATACAATACATTTCTGTGTAGTTTAGTCTATATAGGAACAGTTAGATAACATCTTCATCAAAAATGAAAACTCCTCGTTTATCATTTGGTGCTGGTAGAATCTTGACAATCTGGTCCTTTGTTACTGTGTTCTCATCCTCAAAATTTGGAAACACAAACATTCTTCTAGTTCCACTGTTCGATCATAAGAATTTTACAGTCACGTCCCGTGCTCCTATGTCAACAGCAACGCCAACATACTGTCTTCTCTGTTTCCTGTTTCCATTGTCATAATTGGAGTTCACTACAACAAAACTTTCTAAGTCAAGCACCGGTCCAGAAATTCCAGAATCTTCATAGTTCTCTCTCTTGAATTTCTGCCTCAATTTCCACATTGTCATATTCTTTCTGCTTTTCTGTAACAACTGCTTCATTTTCTGCCTGGTTTCTGACAACAACTTGATTGTGAGTGAAGTGGCAACCAAAGAGAGATTGTCCTGCAGGAATGTTCAATTTGCGACTGTGAAGTGTTGTCCTCTTACTAGAGTCATAGCATGCTTCAGATAGTAAAGCTTCGAAACTGGACGACCAGGATGTTTCTTTTTCATTTTTACCAGACTTTTCTGGAAATCTTTTGAGGACCGTCTGTAGGTCAAAAGGAATTAACCCAGTGCTGTGGAAGCCACTCCTTATGATATCAGCGTTTTGTGCTTCAATTTTCTGTACAGTTTCTTTCAGGAGGGCAGGAAAGGCATCTCTAGAAATAGGCCCATGTGTGGACATTTTCCAGGTCGTCAGTACGTGGGCCAAACGGCTGAAGAATATGTGTACTATTTGCTGGTAAAAAATTGAAAGAAATGATGTGATTTTCACATTACTGGACCACTGATAAAGACACATGACTGGACAAATTGTCTCCAATAATGACTCCCTTCCAGCTGTTTTAAATATGGCAGTGCTACCGTAAAGAACCAATCTTCAAAAATCGGAAGGTCAAACCACCCACTTTTGTTTCTGTTGGATCTCGTACTAGGCGGGCCACCTTCTTGCTATGTGTCCCATAAATGTTCGGCCTTGTAAAAGATGTATGGGGGAAGTAGCTTTCCATTGCCACTAACACACATCATGAGAGAAATACTAGTCTTAGAAGAGTCTATTACCCTCTGCATGTTTTATGCCCCTCTTAACAATCATGTGTTTCTTTCCAGGGTCATCACACAAATTCATTTCATTATAATTGATGACATTTTCAGGTGGGATGTTCTCTAAGGCATGTTGTACATGATTAAAAAACTCTTGAACAGTCTCCAAACTAACCTCAGCACGAGCTCTCGTGATATTCTCAGACAGACGAACAGAAAGAACATTTGCATGTTTCTTCAAGAATGATCTTGCCCATTCGACGCCTGACAGATTCTCGTGAAATCGTTTCTCTTTTCTTCCCAACCTGTCCAAGTATCCTTTCACAGTGTAACGTAAATCATTTGAAGTGAGAAGGTAACCCCACTGTGCTGCCTTTAAGATACCATGAATCAGCATTTCTTCTTCTTCAGGATCAAGAACAGATGGTGCTCCGATGGGTTCTGGGTTTGTTCGATTTACCTTATTTTCTAAGGTAGACTGTCAATTTGCCAGCTTTAATGGCTTTTACTGCTGCATCTACTTTATATTGTTCGTAGTTGCAGTGTATCTGTGCTCCTAACTTTCTTTTATATGCACACAGCATTGTCTGAAGCTCACTTTTAAAATAAACAGGACAAATACGAAACAACAATTACCAACAGCCTGATTCATTTGATCGGCGCGCAGACAAAGAAGTTTCCGCAAGAATTCAACAAGCCAAAATGAAGCCGACAGTAGAAACCACTCTCAGCATGCGTTGTTTTTCACTAACAATGGAAACACGGGGAAGCCAGTGAGAACACTCATTTTACATTCGAACAATGCAAGTGTGGTAATTCTAACTTCAAAACTTCAGGAATAACAACATAAATGGAAAAAAATGCCGTTTTGTCTGAAATGACCTTGTTCGTCTGAAATAACCCCATCTGATGGTATGTAAATGATTAGATTATGGCATTTCTAGATATAGGAAAGGCATATGATAGTATGGTCAGAACAAAGATTTTGAAGGCTCTAAGAGAGAGGGGAAAAGGAGTTGAGAAAGATATAGTATGTAGAGTGCAGACAGAGCACATACAAAGGCCAACCAGAGCTGCGCGAAGACAACGGAGTGGTTCAGTATAAGTAATGGACTAAAACAGGGAAGTGCTCTTTTCCCACTGCTCTTCAATAAAATACGCAACAACTGATGAAGTTTTATAGTGCCTAAAAAAATCTGTGTTGTTAGAACCTATTTTAGGTTTATGCTCCAAAATCGAGCCTTTTTTTTAGGTTTTTATATATTTTTAATGGTTATACAGGATTTTTATGCCACACAGAAGCATTTGCTTTGATTGGTCACAAAAAATTCAATGACAAACTTGTTTGAAATGTACTCTCAGTCGATACCCATTCCTTCAAGTCCATGGTGATTTTACAAAGCTGTAAACAAAGTAAAATGTCTGGTGCCACTGTTTCCTGTACAGTCCAAAGTGCAAACTTCTGATCTGTGTTGTCCTGCTCATGTTCGTGCCACTTTGATGCTTTTTAGCATTCACGCCTTGCAAACTAACATTTCAGCATTGGAAGTTTACACCACTGACTATGTTTTTGTTGAAAGATTATTTTCTGCACATAAGATTATCCTCACAGACAAAATTGTGGAGTGGATTTTATTAGCAAATTTCCAAGGGTAAGTTCTGCCATCGCCGTAGGGTTAAGCAAAAAACATAACGTTATGCAACATGTTACGCAGGATATAGGTGTCTCATTAGTCATTTTTTTGCTGGTGACTATACCTAATCAGCATTTTTTCGGAATTTTGAACTATTTTAAGTTTTTTTTTAACCTTCTTCAGCATTTTTGGAGCCTAACTTAAAATTTTTAGAGCCTATTTTAGGAACCTAAAAACACACTTTTTAGAACCTAAAAATCTGAGGTCTACTGATGACTTAGTGATATGGGGAAACAGGGAAGAAGAAGTACACAGACATCTTGATAGTTGGAATGAGGAAATCAGAAGAGCAGGAATGAAATTCAGTGAAGAAAAAGAGCAAGTTGCTAATAACAGGAAGAAACGGAGCCAGAAATGAACCAAGAACAAAGATGGACACAGAAGAGTTGAGGGTAGTGGAGAGTTTCAAATATCTAGGAAACATAATTGAGAGAAGTGGAAGAATAGATGAGGAGGTAAACAGAAGAGGACAAATGGGTGGTGGACTACATCAAAGCATTTGAAGATTAATATGGAACAGGGATGCACCTATGAAATACAAGATGGTAATACAAAGGTCGTTCAAGGTTAACCGGGACTTTTATTTCTGCAGAGGAAATAGGTAGCAGAAGAAACTCCAAACTATGTCAGTTTTTCAAAGTATTCTCCGTGCGCGCCGAGGCACCGTTGCCATCGTTCTGGCAGCTCCCGAATTCCTTTGGCATAGAAAGAACTTGGTTGTTGTCGTAGCCACTGGAGGACATCGCTCCGTAGTGCTTCGTCTGTCGTGAATTTCTTCCCACTCCATGCTGCGTCTTTTGGTCTCTGGGCTTTGAATTGTGCAACCATGTTTCATCACACGTGATGATGGATTGCAACAATTCATCACCTTCTGCTCGAAACCGATTCAGAAGCTGTTCACAGACCGTCCTGCGTGTCCACTTCTGATCGAATGTCAGCTGGCGGGGAACCCACCTTGCACAGATTTTGGGGAAGTGTAAGTGGTCGTGAATGATTGTCTCAACACTCCTGACACTGATATTCACCTCGGCAGCAATATCCCGCACTGTTACTCGCCGGTTCTCAAGAATCATTTGCTCAACACGTGCGATATTCACTGGTGTGACTGCAGTCGGGCGAATGTGTCCATGCGCTTCATTTGTTACCAGCTCCCGTCCTTCGCGAAACTGCTCACGCCATTCGTACACTCTTGTCCGCGACATCGTTTGTTCACCATACTGTGCTTGCAATCGTCTGAAAATCTCAGCTGGTTTCACTTTCTCCTTCACGAGAAATTTGATTACACTCCGCTGCTCCACAGCCACAGACACACTGCTTGCCGCCATGTTCGCTGCAACTGCTGCGCATGCGCGAAATACGTCATGCCGGGCGCTAGTTACTCGCGAAGGAATACATTATGTCACCCGCACGTTTCATCATGATCCGGCTATTCATCGATTTTTTATGTACGAAAATCCCGGTCAACCTTGAACGACCCTTGTATAACACACTATGTGCCAATAATTACATATGGAGCAGAGATTTGGACAATGACAGAGAGAGAGACAAATGAAAGATGCAGGCAGTGGAGATGAAATTATTGGGGAAGACTAGAAGGGATAGAATAAGAAATGAGGAGATCCAGTGGATAGTGGGTGTGGTGAAGCTTCAGGACAGGATAGATCAGGCACAGATGGTTCGTACACACGAAGAGAAGATGTAGAAAAATTACCACTAAGAACTTATAATGCACAAGTAGTGGGATAAGGCCCAGGGGAGACCAAGATGTCAGTGGAAAGAGCAGATAGTGGAAAGTGTTAGGAGAAGAGGACAAGATTGGATCAGGAAAAAATGGAGAGGCTTGGCTTCTATGCCGACCCAGCCAGAGGCAGGAAATAGCAAAGATGATAATGATGATGATATTCTGTACATTACAGTAGTATTGAATAGCCAATGTACATGCTCACTGGATTTTATCCGAAACAATGGAACAATTCTAATTCAGTTTTCATTGTAAATGTCATTAGATTCAATTCCACAATATATTCAATGCCAAATCCCAAACCAGTATGCACATGATGGTCACCCTACTGAAAAAGAGAATCTTAATTAGCATACATATAAGTTGATTTTGGCACCGAAGAGTTTAGGAGCTGAAATTATAACACACAGAGGTTAGTGGAGCTTTAGTTTATTACAAATAGACGAAATGTTTACTCACAAATTGTTGTGTATTCTTGAACTGTGTGCCATGGTAGCTCAGTCGTTAAGAAATCTGACTACCATGCATGAGACCCCGGTTCGATCCCTGGCAGTGAAGAACCGGGATTTTTCCACCTGTTCAAGTGGCTACAGCGCCCACCCAGCATCCTACAAAGTGGGTACCTGGAGGAAACTATGGGGGGGGGGGGTAAAGGTGGCCAGCAGCGTGGTGCTGATCAAATCGCCCCCACCTTCTGCTGTGATCAAGAAAGTGAAACTCCACACCCTCTATACGCCTTCATGGTATGGTGCAAAGCACAGGGGAGCACTTTCTTTTACTTTTATTTTTGAACTGTGGGAATCATTTAATAAGGAGTGTTTTTTTGCTATGTCAAATTTCATATTCATTGATCCTAAACTATAGATCGACCACAAGGAAAAAACCTTGGGGCGAAAAGTCCCCACGCAGCTTTCCCTTCTTCCCTCCACCTCGGGCCATAAGGAAGCATGGTTCACTCTCTCCCTCCCCTACTCACAGGAGTACGGTGCATAGGAGTCGCGGGTCTGCGCAGATTGTTTTGCTCGTGGTTCCACTATAGTCCGTCGTTAGGCCACATTTGCCACCAAATGTACTGATAACACAAAATTTATATGTATTTTTTTATTATTGTTCCCAACATGTGGAACATTCTGAATATTACATACCCATACCCCCACTCCCCCCAAGAAAAGAGCTGCTTCTCAAAATGTTCAAGCAAACAAATTGTTTTTATGAATCTTTTCTTCTTGGTAAAGAATGTATTATCAGTAGACCTCGGATTTTTAGGTTCTAAAAGGTGTGTTTTTATTGTCCTAAAATAGGTTCAAAAATCCCTAAAATAGGTTCTAAAAATCCTAAAATAGGTCCTAAAAATCTTAAGTTAGGCTCCAAAAATCCTGAAGTAGGTTAAAAAAAACCTAAAATAGTTCAAAATTCCCAAAAAATGCTGATTAGGTAAAGTCACCCGCAATGAAAATCACTAATAAGACACCTATGTCCTGCATAACATGTTGCATAACGTGGCACCAGACATTTTACTTTGTTTAGAGCTTTGAAAAATCACCATGGAATTAAAGGAATGGAGATCGACAGAGAGTGTATTTCAAACAAGTTTGTCATTGAATTTTTTGTGACCAACCAAAACAAATTCCTCTGTATGACATAAAAATCCTGTATAACCATTAAAAATATATAAAAACATAATGAAAGGCTCGATTTATGAGCATAAACCTAAAATAGGTTCTAATAAGAAAAATAAGTTTTTTTAGGCACTATGAAACTTCATCAGTTGTTGCGTTTTTTATTGAAACGCTGACATAACTTATTATTTCTAACATACCTGTAAAGGAAAAAATAGGTTAAAAATCTAAAATCCGAGGTCTAATTACACTGTGCAACAATGAAAATTGGTGCAGAACAAAGACATATGATTCCTATGGAGTTTAGTGCCCTAATGACGATAGTGAAAATCGTTTTTCGCTATCACCAAAACTTTTCTCTTGAAACACAATTTTATCAGCGCATGACTGCATGTTATTGTTGTCGCGGCGCTTATCAGCACAGCCTGTTACTAGGGCTCGACAGTGCATAGGGGAGGGGGTGGAGAGGAAAGGGATAGATTGCCACTTGATTGAGGTATAGTGGAGTTGCAGTTATTTGCATCAGTCAGTTGCTAGTGGGATCACACAGTGTCTGTTCCTGCAGTGTGTGTTGTGCAAAATCCCTAATGTGAAGAATTCTGTTTGTTCGTGTTCGCATGTTTCTTGTGTTCAGCGATGTCTAGGAAGTGTGTTAATTCACCAAACCTTTTCTGTTATGTGTGTGGTGAGTTTACGACGAAGTTCCAAAGATATCCCATTTCCCCGCTCGTCAAAAAGGCATATGAGTTGTATTTTGAATCAAAGGTAGATGAGGGTAAGTGTTGGGCACCACAGAACTGTTGCTCACGTTGCTTCCGCTATTTAAGAGGCTGGTTGCATGGAACCCACCCATCTATGCCATTTGCCATACCACAGTTGTGGAGGGAACCTAGAGACCGCATAACAGATTGCTACTTTTTATTTAACAAAAGTAACAGGAATCTCAAGTAAATCAAAACACACAGTTTCATATCAAAATTTGGAACCTGCAATGTGCCCAGTTCCCCGAATCTGCAATGCACCCAGTTCCCCATTCTGATTCTGTCCCAGTTCCAAAGCCACCAGCAGAATGGACACTGGAAGATGAAACAGACGATAGTAGTGACCAAACAATAGATCACAAATATCTTGATTACATGTCATCTACATAACAGCCACAACCACAGCAATTGTCACAGGCAAAATTGACCGATCTTGTAAGAGATCTAAATCTTTCAAAAAGGCAAGCAGAATTACTTGGGTCTCGTCATCTTCAAGAAAGAAACCTGCTACAACCAAACACTAGTATATCATTCCTTAAACGACAGCTTGGTCTTTCCACTTTTTTCTCAATGGCAGAGAGTCTGGTATATTGTAATGACATTGATGGGCTGCTTACAGAATTTGGAATGATTCACAATCCGGAAGAATAACGCCTATTCATAGATTCATCAAAAAGTAGTCTCAAAGCTGTTCTCTTGCATAACGGAAACGAGAAACCTTCGATACCAGTGGCCCATTCTGTTCAGTTGAAAGAAACCTACAAGAACATGAGACTACTTCTGAAGTATATTCGCTATTCGAACCACAAATGGAAAATCTGTGATGATCTCAAAGTTCTGGGGCTTGTGTTGGGAATGCAGACTGGTTACAAAATATTGCTGTTTCTTGTGTCACTGGGACAGTAGGGCATGGAAAGACCATTATGTAGTGAAACAGTGGCCTTCGAGATAAAGCTCAATCCGGGTGAAAAAAATGTTTCGCTTGATCCTCTTGTTGACAATGACAATGTGCTGTTACCACCGCTCAATCTGAAATTGGGCTTCATGAAGAATTTTGTGAAAGCAATGGACAGAGATGGCAGGGGTTTTCAATTTTTACTGTCCAAATTTCCTGCGATTAGTACTGCAAAAATTAAAGAAGGTATTTTCATTGGGCCTCAGATTCGTGACTGGATGAAAGACATAAACTTAAAAGAGTTGCTGACAGATACTGAGAATGCAGCTTGGCTTGCCTTCAAAGATGTATGCAACAATTTCTTGGATAACGTCAGGCCTGACAATTACAGGGAACTGACGGAACACATGCTGGACTGTTACAAGGCTGGTTATGGAGTGTAACATATCTTTGAAAATACATTTCCTGCATTCTCATTTGGATTTTTTCCACCTTATTTCGGAGATGTGAATGACGCTCATAGCGAGCGATTTCACCAAGATGTCGCTGTCATGGAAATACGATATAAGGGAAGATGGTCACCAAACCTTTTGGCAGATTACTGCTGGACACTCCTACAAGAAGTTTCACCATCCACCCCCAAACGGAAAGTTTCCAGGACATGTTTCTAACTTAGAAGTAGCAGCATTCTCGTACCATTTTTATGTTTTAGAATACAAACAATTAATTTTGTTCCATTATCTGTATTTTATCCAGCTACAGGTTCATCCTGTACTGTAATGGAGTTGTTTCCAAGTGGCTCGAAAGTTGCTACTTTGTTTTTTATGAATTACAATATATTGCTAACTATAGGCCTATGAAATATAGAGTAAGTGGTACATGTGGCATATCTTTTCCAGAAAAATTTGTACGTGATGGAACATTTCTGATTTCATTTTTGTAATCAGCGTATTTGATTTAGTAAAGAACACCTTCTTTCATCTCTTTATCAGGTGTGTTTACCTCTATCCATAACATACGACCGTTACAATGCAATGTTGGCATTACATAAAGTGGGAACAATTGACATTTTTCATATCATGGAACTAGCATGAAACTAATCCTGGAACCTATTCCTTAGTTATTTTATACGTACTATACGTTTCTCGAACAAGAATAGTCACTTACGTGAAATTTTGAAAATTTCACACTTCCGCATTGCACAATATAATGGTTAAATCCTATTAATTTCGAAGACCCACTGTTTTCATTCACAAAAGGGTACGGCGTTTGAAGCGGAGATGGTACCGCGCCACTGCATTGTTTGTTCCCGTGTGGTGGTAGTTGCAATTTCTCCCATTCAGCGGCACTGGCATGTGCATCCTGGTTTGCATCGTCTGCTTCCTGTTGTCAGATGGCATTGCCAGTTGGTGGTTGGGGAGCTGGGCTGTGCTGCTTGGTATGGTGATGTTCCCGTTTCCCGCGTGGCTGGAAGGGGGTCGAGTATGTGCACCACATCTTTTCTTTTTCAGGTTGGGGATCTTTCTGAGGACAGGGTGCCAGGTCGGGTGTGCCTGTCGATTGTCCAGGTACAGTGCTGGTTTCTGTTGGATGATAGCATGGGTTTCTATGACAGAGCCGCTTGGGGGAAGTATGGATATGGAGGAGATGGTGTGGTTAGTGGAGTGGAAATGTTGAGAGAGGCCTGATTATGGTTTGTCATTTTTGGCATCTTTTATGTGTTCATTAATCCGTTCTTGGACAGTGCGGATGGTTCTGCCAATGTAGGTGTTGTGGCATTGCCATGTGGTCTTGTAGACACCAGGGGATGCAAATTTGGGTAGGTAGAGTCCAGCGCAGTTATTTCTGCCGTGCGATGCGCGAAACAACTAAAGAAGCAGTGTTGCTAATGGAGCAGATAGAAAAATCGCTGCATTGCGCCGATGCACAGCTGTTACTTACAACAAGGAAATTAGAGAATTCAGGTCTATCTAACATTGAGTTTTAAACGTCATTCATTATACCTGAACTAGGATTAATATGTACTAACAAGTGGCTTTGTATGTAGTTACATACATATGGACTAAAAATTCGCAAAATATGAACTAACACATAAGTAAAATTACCAAAAATGCTGCAAAGAAGACTTCTTCATACGATTCCTTATTTGAGTGATTTCAAACAAAATAAAATATATATATATATTATTTTTCATTGCATTAATGCACTGGTGGCGTTCTAACTTTTCACTCCCAAAACCCGTATACACTGGTATGGAACTGTAACGGCAGATAATAACATGCCAACGTGTTAAACCGCTACAATTGCACCATAACACTCCTCCTCAAGCAGTATTATTATTTCCTCTCTGAGATCGGCGACAGTCGGTTGCCTTTGTTGTACATTTACAAAGGATGCCAGCTTCCACAACAATAACAAGTACATATACTGCCACTAGACGATAAGCTGCGCAGCTTTTTCTTTTGTTATGAACCAGGGCCGGCGCTAGTCATTTTGCCTCCCTGGGAGGTGGCGGCAGATGCCGCTCTATTTCGACCCCCCCCCCCCCTGGTCATTACGCAGCAACGGAAAATTGAAAATCAATATATTCCTAACTAAAACATCAAAATATAAAATAAATAATGAGACTTCTTATGCTATTTCAATACTATTCAGCGCAAAAGAATATCTCGCTCGATCACAGTTTTCAATAGGCTTATTTTTTTCTTCTCTTCAAATTTTGCCGCTCTGGGCGATGGCACGGTTCGCCCTCCCCTTCCGCCGTCCCTGCTATGAACTTGGTCACCCATCAAAGCATGGCAATTTTAACACAGAAAACAATATGTATCGCATTAAGCAGCAAAAATGACAGCCTCCTCTATGCAATTTCTACAAGAACATGTGCCGGAGCCAGAGTTGAAATGATGTTGGAGCCACATAATTTATTTATTTTGAATAATTCCAAAATTATGAAATATGAACAATTTGTGAATTAAACCTGGCTTCCTCCTTCATGAACTCGTGCACGTTGCTTAGAATTTCCCGAGCTTGGCTATGCAAGGTTTTTGATTTCAACTTCGACAGAACTGGAGGCATTATGGAATTTAACGTTCATTAGCAAACACACATTTTTACATACACACACGCAATACACGCACACAACGTCAAACCGGTCAAATACTTAGTATAAAATAAAAATATGGTGCTTCCAATCCAACAAAACTCTCCGCCACTTTACCTGCCTTTCCCCTTCCGTCACAGAAATAGTGCTTCATTATTACAGTTGGCAACACTAGTTACTAGCTAGCCAATGAACATGCACTGCATAAAAGAAGCAACCACTACGCCGTGCTATATTGCCACATTACCGTCCCTGCCGAACGGTGGGAACCGCGAGCTGGAGCGCTATTCAATTGTTTTCAATGATGTTTGCGCGAGTGTGTCCAGGAATGGAATGACAATATGGCAACAATAGCGAAGGTTTTCGAGCAGGGTAGAACACGTGATGCTAAGAGAGAGGGAGACGAAACGAAAATTCGTTTCTACGCAACGGCAAAATTATGTGTGATGCACTCTAGTATCTCTTGAAGTTGGGTAGTGCTCTTCCGATTTGGGATATGGGTTTATGTGCCACTCGGATGTTGAAAGGTTTGAGGGCCTTGGCAAATTTGCCAGATGTGATTCAGAATCATATTGAACTTTACTAAATACTATTAGGATGCTTAAGGCTCTTTGTGTAGCACTGAAGACATAAACCTCTTAACATTGCCTGAGTCGCAGTATGCTCCAAATGTCGAAAAAACCAAATGTGACATATTTCACGTCTCGGCATTTATGGTTAAAAAACATGTATTGGAACAGATGACCACTTTTTTGGAACAACCCCAAAATTGGGGTTTAATCTCGCAAAAAATCACTAGAAAGGAAGTAGACGGTTATTTACAGTTCTTTAGACATACATTAACAGGGTGAATTGAAAATCATACGACACCCTTTCATTTCAGAAAAGGAATTGATAATTAAATATCCGAGTAGCACAGATAAAAGGTGGTGATGGGACCTACATTCCAAGATAGAACTACAACATAGCCGCCATATTGAAATCTGCTCTCTGATGTATCTTGCCTTTGGGTTACATATCATATGTGACTCACATATGATATATCAAATCGGGCCATTTTTTTTCACCACAGAATTTTATTTGTGCAATTACATTTGTTTTGTAACATGTTGTGTGGTACAAAAGTTATTAGCTCAAAAATTTGAAACAACTACATCCAAATGACCACATGATGTTACCCATTATGCTCGTTGAAGACACTTTGCCTAGTCGTTATACACCAAAACATGTGGAAAAATTAATTATGTGTAGGCCTCCAGGACTCCTTGCTGCAGGTGGTCCTCACTGCACCCATATTCTCCCTAAATGCACAGGGCTAGCTGGAAATGCTGCAGGAGAGTCTTCTCTTCAATTCTTAGTGAAGATGGCAGTTTCCCCTGTTATTTCCAACATAATGAAATTCCATCACAGTATGGAGCAAATGTTCATCAATGTGTCGATATGAATTACCTGGTCATTGGATTGGTCGGAATTGTCCAGAAGAATGGACATCCAGGTCACCCGACCTAACCCCCTGGTTTCTAACTGTGGAACATCTGAAATCTGAAAATCCACGACAAAGATCACTTGCAGGAACACACCCTGGAGACTTGTAACATAATATTTCCAGAAATTCTTGTGGGAGTGCATAACAAGTGCATTATGCTCTGTGCTCAGCCATGCAAAGAGTAGCGTACTGAACACATCACATAGATGCATAACATGTGGTCCTTGGAGGAATACTGCTCACATTTTCATCTGGCGGCTGGGAAACAGAAGGAATTACCGATCAGTTGAATGCTATTCGACTGACATCGGACATATTCATGGCACTAGCACTAGACACCGAATGCTCCTAGTAGGATGAAACAAAATAATAACGTTTAGTGGATTGCAGAAATGAATTTCTGAGGGAGAAAAATCCTTGCCTGATTTGTACACCGTGTTAGATCTCAAGGTCACGCCCCCACTTTCATAACCCCCAACCACGCCCGCCAGCCATTCCTGTAATCATTCCATTTGATTGCCTCTCACAACGTCATGGGCAGATTTAGTCTGAGACTCCGAGGTCTTCCCGATGGTGCAGTGGTAGCATCATCGCCTTGTAATCAAGGGGTCCCAGGTTCAATACCCGGTGGAGGCACATAGTGGTTCGGATCCCACTTTAAACTGTAGATCCAGTCCCGATTAGCTATACTGTGCATAAAGTGAACTTAAAACACCAATTGAATCAATCAGTCTGAGACTCCGACAATGTGTGCAAAACCAAGAACGCCGTTTTACTGACACCATATTAAAAAAAATTGCACATTTTTCAGGTACACTAGTAATTTCAACTCATGTACAGTACATTCATGTTAAAAAAATAAAGAAATATTTGCTCTCTCTATTTTTTGTGAACTTTTTAAATCTTCCCGTTTGACTGCCTCACCCTGTATTACATTCTTGCATGCATAAAGTTTTGTAAATATATCAAATAAAGTAATGTGGCCATTCTCCATCCAAGATGAAGTCTGATGCATTATTTTTTACATGGATTAAAGCAAGTCTAAATTTCTTGTTAAAGTACAGCTTCAGTTTTTATCTTAACCAGTCTTGTGGTAGCGATCTTTCATTGAATAAGAATATACAGGGTGTCCCACTAGCTTTCGAACCCGAAAAATATGTTATAATTTCCGAACAAACATACATAGGAAAATTTCATTTCATTCACCCGTTACATTTTCTTGATTTCCAACTATACCTAAGTAGTGGGTAATGAAGTAAATGTTAAGAAAAGGGGGAAAAAAAGTCAAGGAAAAGGAAAGAAGGGTCAAGAAAAAGGCATGAAAAAGTCAATAATTTTGGATTTGTTATTTTGGTAGACACCCTCTTCCAGTTGGTATCAGCTCAGCTTTAAATAAATCAAAAATTTGCCTTAAGAAACATTCATATCCAACTGAAAATCCACCCAGGAAAGTGGTATTATAGTTTATAGTAACCCTAATGTGTGCTCAAGTGACAGATTAGGTTGCCTCCATATCTAGCACACAACTCATGTTACATGTGACTGAAGATACAAAAAATGAAAACATCAATGGAAAATGGTAGATTTTTGAAATGGTGTACCACAAAAGGAACAGATGATATCCAAGCCACAGACGTTACCCTAATGTACGTCAAAATTCCAACTTGTTATTCTTGCATGTTGCAGTTCTATCCTGAATGGTAGGCATTTTTTTCTGGTGTCCTTAGATATTTAACTTTCCATTCTGTTTCTGAAATAAATGCGTGCCCAATGACATTTAACTCTCACTGTTAATGTCTGTTTCTGTGTGTGTATTTATGTATACAAGAACTGTATGTAATCGTCTACTTCCTTTTTAGTGATTTTTTATGAGGTTCAAGCCCAATTTTTTAGTTGTGGTTTTCTTTTGCATTACATGTTTTCAAACCTTAAAAATGACGGAATGTAACATACATTTCACATTTGGTTTTTCAACTTTGGATGATACTGTGAAACACATATGTACTATTTTGAACACTAATCCTGCCCTTGCCTATGTGGCTGGCTGACGAAGTTCAAGTTTAAAAAAAATAGATTTTATAAATTTTTATCTTCTTCTATTTTATAAATGAAATTTAAGTTTATTCGACCATAAGTGTGTAGTCTCGTGTGTACTGAAGATAACAAGACTTTTTTACTCAAGCATTCATAGTTTCCTGCCAAAAAGATCACGGCTTTTACATTTGGGAATATTTTTCTAAGTAAGTATCTGCAGCAAGTGTGCAATTCTTGGTATGAGAATGTAATGCATATCGGGCAATATGCAGGTACTGTTTTGAACCCTCACTTTCTCGTGGTGCCTACGTGGGGCCTGATAAATTTTTAATTTTGGGATAATAAGATATTTTTTTTTACTTTCATTATCATCTATTTGGAAAATGAATATTTTTTTTTCAACAGCTTTGACTGTACTAAAATGACGAGATATAATTTGTAACGTAGTTACCAAGATATAAAATTTTATTTAAAGCCTTTGGGCAATTTTAAACTTTCTCCTGAAAATGCACTCCGTGATTAAGAGTCTACATTTACTGTGTACTAGTGCCATGAAATGACAAGTTTGAATTTTGACACACATTACGGGAAGGTCTGATTACGTAGTGTGCTCAACTTGGCTTGGATATCGTCTGTCCCTATTGTGGTACACCATTTCAAAATCCACCATTTTCCCGTAATTTTTCCATTCATTTTGTATCTTCAGTCACATGTAACATGAGCTGTGTGCAAGATATGGAAGCGGTGTAATGTGTTTTTCTTGGGCCCACATGAGGTAACTAGGAAAGATAAGACAACTTTCCTGGGTGGATTACAGTAGTATTTTCAGGCACATAAGATATGCATGTTTTGACATGTAAAGTTCTAAGGGCATATTTTTGATTTTATTATTTGCTAATATGAATAAAATGTGGGTATTTTCATGCAATGAGATTTGTTTGGTGTGTAAATATCACCAGGCTGTGATCAATAGTTCTGAAGTTAGCTCCATTGCACATTTCTCAGATTTGGATCACATTTTCTGTTGCATACCATCTTCTTCCAAAGGCTACAACTTTAAAACTATTTCCGAGGGGAATCTAATATTTTGTGTAGAAACCTTCCGGACATCATTGAACCATCTTGTCAAATTTCATCAAAATCCAAAACTTACGTTCAGCATGTAACAAAACATTTGCACAGAAGAAATATATTAGAATATATTGAAGAATTAATAGTGAGAGAAACGATTTGTGTGTTCAATATGCAGTGAGTCAGTGAGAGAGTTTGCATATCTTCAAGAACATTCAAAAATTCATATTGTTGAAAAGCCTTTGACACAAGGGAGATCTTACAAAACGTTCAGTTCATAAAGGATAGAAGCTCTATTTCTATTCAACATTTGAGAAATATTTTTGACACAATCCAATTCTGTCAAGAAATTCAAGGATTCATGTTGGAGGCAAGCATTCTGTATTCGAGCATGTGTTTTAACATGAAATAGACTGTTTTTTAAGTGGGAAATTGTAAAGAGAAGAAGAAGGTTTTTGTAGTGGAAATAAGATGTAAACTCCATAGGAAATAGTTGGTGCAATTAACCTGTACCGCATCATCATAACACATATACCCATTCTGAATTGTTAGCAACATATGCTCATGTGACTCATGTTATCTGACTGCCATAAAATATTTACAGTGTTGGCAAGTAACAGTTACTTTTCGAGATCAAGTAGCTGTAATTGTAACAGTTTTATCAGCAGAAGTACAGTAAAACCTTATTGATCTGGATCCTGATAAGCTGGACTTCACTTAATCCGGACAGGCAATAAAAAAAAAGCAGAATGCAAGGTTTTAAATGTGGCTAGAAGTCAAGAAGAGAACTTCCCAAAGAAAAGACAGTCAACCACTGACGAAATTCTGTTTCCTGCAGACTTTGTACTGTACTGTATAGTGTATTTAGGCCTATGCTCTTTAAATACACCATAATAAACTTGGTTTGTTGCTATAAACAGAATTTTAATGCACTTTTTACTGTTCTTTTAGGACCAGTTTTTCAATGTTCAGTTAAAGTTCATGTTAGCACGTAACTGGAAGTTTGTGAAAATTTCGATTTTTAAATGTACAGTTAACTCGTAACTGGAACTCTGGTGGAGATTATCTTTACTGCTACTCCTTCTTGCAGTTACCAGCCTAACTGGAAGTTGCTAAGCAACATGGCTGCCCCATGCAGGTATCAAAGTTCCGCACTCGCAACTTCACTGTCAGATTAAACAAGATATGATTCATAAAACTGTTAAATTGGTACAGAAAAATACTTGTTTTGTTTGGCAGAGCTTACCAATGTCCATGTAAATATGGAAATTAAGCAGCGTAATTGCTAGAATTCACTTGGCAAGGTTGTGTGTTGGAGAATTAGTGACCAGGATAACTGATCTACCAGGCAGGACAAAATCCATACATTAATTTGGTGCAATGGTTAGCGGCACCACCTTGGGGAGCATGTTGTGTTTTGTAATACGAGTTCGAGTCCTGGTCACAGATCTTTTTTTTCTTTTCAAATATTTATTACGTCTGTTGCCTTCAATTCATGCTTTATTGTTGAATGATCTTCTCGGAGAAATATTACAGTAAATTTTTTTAAAATAATTTTTACTCGTACCTTCATATTTCTAGGGGAGAATTCACACCGAAGAAACACGCAACACGCGAAACGAGACCTGCAACATGCGACATGTAACACGTGACACGAGTGTTTCACATGAAGAGACAAGATGCACACGGCTAGCGACACTGGTTTTTTTGCCCAGTTTGCATGATGGTACTGATATAATTGCATTAATCAGTTTATTAGTCACCCGAAAATAACGTAACAAGGGACATTGTGACATTTAAATTGCATTGTAAAATTTGTGCAAGTTATTGAAACTTGGGAGAGGCATGTTGTGCACGAGAAAACTGAGAAATAATATGCACTGACCTCAAACTGTATATGCTAGACTTTTCAGCCTGAATAAAGCGAATACCTAAACACTAGAGAAATGGTTCTCAACCTTCGTGAAACCATGTCATGGTATTTTTTTTTAAAGTCAATGCCCTTAGCCGAAAAATTTTCCTCATAAATCTTTACAGTATATAAGATTTTATGCATGAATTAACATATACCTATGAAATTAAATATTGATAAATAAATTCTAGCATAATCATAAGAGTAATAGTTTGATTACGTGTGTAGGATTGTTGACAAATATAAAAATATGGAAGACAAAGTGGTAACGTCGTCTCCTTGTAACTAAGTGATCCCAGGTTCGATACCCGGGGAGGCACCGGGTTAAATAAAATGCATAAAATGGACTTAAAAAATGAAAACTCACAACTCAAATATGATATTGGTATTATGATAGTTGTCAACCAGCTTCAGGAGAACATTTTGGGGCTCAGTATAATTGATACGAGGGCACAACATCGGGTGGTTGAAAAACAATGCACTAGAGTATTTTACCATGTTGACTAATATATTTTGGACTAAAGTGCCTCATAAGCTGACTTTTTCAAATAAAAGCAGTCAGGTAAATGGCCAAAACACGGCCTCTTTTCACGATGTTGAAGGCAAATTACAGCCGATAGATAACTGCATCAAAAAACTTGATAAAGCTAAATGAACGTTGTGTTTAAATCTTAAAGCATTGTTAAAACATTGTACATATCGATACTTTATTATATCAACAAATTAGAGATTCAAACATAATGACGGTTGAGCTCTCTTCTAGAGTCTAAATACAGCTCGTTGGAATGAAGCATTCGCTGCGCATGCGGAAACAACAAACTGAAACAACACGATGCACAGTATTGAGAAAACGGCACAGTCCGAGAGGCACGTAAGCGACACACGATACGTGCATGTTGCCGTGTCTCTTCGGTTCGAAAGGTTGCATTGATTACTGAGTGTTGGCTTCCAAGCGACACGTGTTTCGTGTTGCATGTCGCATGTTGCGTGTCACGTGTTTCTTCTGTGTGAATTCTCCCTAGAAGTTTACAAAGCATGCTTGCTATTAACATGTTATTTTTTCACTCAACAAACATGCATAGAGAGGTACAAACAGGCAGTCAAATGTACAATATGTACATATTAATAGTGTTTATATCAACAGACAGGTAATATTAATGTTTTGATTTTAGAGTTCTTCATGGTTCTTCTACAAGAAAGTATCTACGCTTGTGCCTCATAACTAAAGCGCGGATTTCTATGTAATTACATATTTTTTCCTTTATATGTACAAGCGTGGAATTAAAATATATTGACGAATTACGTCAGTAGAGATGTCACAGTGAAGTTTTATATTACATATTTTTACATATTTTACTAAATGTTACATATTCCTAAGATATGAAATATTTTTTACATAAAACAGTCCTTAAGAGGAAAATCCAATGAACTTTTGGCTTACTAGTTAAAAAAGTATCTTCTCACTTCCCCTCCCCATTTCCAGGTCTAAAAAAATATAGTAACTTAAAAGTGCGATTTGCCTTCGTTGTACGTACATAGCAGTTCGTTGATTCGCCGCATTGTAACAATTACATCAAGATTCGACAGTGTTTCAGTTTCCAGTTTGTAACATGGAGCGGCAAGCAACACACAGCGAACGAAGAGAACCAACAATGGAAGGTGGCAAGTACAACGCTGAGAGGCACTTACCTTTCATCCGTACATTGTTGTGATCGTTTTGATTTTTGCAGCCGGCGGCGACAAATCTTGAATGAAGTATTGTTAACTCAACCGTAGAATTTCGTATATATATATTTCGTCGCCTTTTCATTTTAACCATTGGAGTTTTAAGAAGAGCTTGCCTCAGTATTTAAACAGTGTTTTAGCTGTAGAAAGCTGGAATGGCTCCGCCTACCTCCTCGTTATCTCAAAAGTTACGATCTTGGATAGCAGTCGATGATGCATTTACTACGGATGGTAAAGTTATTTTTTGTCGAGTGTGCGATAAAAAAGTTGGGTGCACTATGAAGTCTCAATTAGATCAACATGTTCGCACTTCACTTCATGTGAAAAACAAACAACTACGGAGTGAAAAGAAGCAAGTTTTACTAACCCAGATGCAAGAGGATTCTTCATTCAGTGTGTTTACAAGGAAATGTGCGAAGCAATGATTGCAGCAAACATCCCTTGGTATAAAATTCAAGTACCAAAGTTCCGGTATTTTCTGGAAAAATATTGTGGCCGTAAACTTCCTGACGAGTCAACCCTTCGAAAGCGATATCTTCCACATTCCTACAAAGAAATTAGAATCAATTAGGGCAGAAGTAGGCAGTTCCTATGTGTGGATTTCCATCGACGAAACAACTGATGCTTTGGGACGGTATGTAAGTAATTTCATTGTTGGAACGCTAATTGCTGATTCTCCATCTACACCACATCTCATTGCATGCAAAGTTCTAGAGCGTACTAATCATTCCACCATAGCACGATTTGTGAATGACAGTCTTAAATTGTTGTATCCGGATGGCGTACAAGAAGAGAGAGTTCTTCTCATGTTCACAGACAGTGCGTCATACATGTTAAAAGCTGCTACGGCATTTAAAGTGTTTTATCCTAACTTGATCCACTTTACTTGCTTGGCACATGCTCTCCAACGCATTGCTGAGGAGGTGAGAGGCAATTTCCCGGAAGTCAACCAACTTATTTCTTCCACGAAAAAGGTGTTTCTGAAGGCACCACAACGTGTGCAAGTTTACAAGGAACAATTGCCATGTGTACCACTTCCTCCGGAACCTATTCTTACTAGATGGGGCACTTGGATCCGGGCAAGTAAGTTTTACAACGAACATTTTGAAGAAGTGAAATCTGTGCTTGACTCATTTTCGGCAGACTCAGCTGTATCGGTACGCACTGCTCAAAATCTCTTCAAGGACACCAAACTTGCTTGCGATATGGCATACATAAACAGCAATTTTGGTTGGATTGATACAGCATAAAAAAACTTGGAACTGTTGGGCTTCCTCTCCTGGAAGCCATGGATATATATGAGGATGCAAGAAAGAAACTGTCTGCTGTTGGAGATGTGGGAGAGAAAGCTCGAAGAAAATTTGACGCAGTGACTGAAAGAAACCCAGGTTACGTCAGCTTATTTACAGTGAGCCGCATTCTCAATGGTGAAACAGTTAACCCTCCCAATGATATTTCTCCCGACCACATTCACCTCCTGAAGTACGCTCCGGTTACTTGTTGTGACGTGGAGAGAAGTTTCTCTGCGTACAAGAACATATTATCTGATCGGCAACAAACATTTACTTCTGAACATTTGGAAATGTACCTGGTAACATATTGTAAGTTAAATAATTAAATACAGTGCCTGCCCCAAGATCAAAGGTAACCTGAATTTTTGTAAGTGCTTTTTGAGTGGAAAATTTGGGCAACGAAAATTTACTACTGAACATTTTGAATGGTACCTGGTGACATTGTATATGAAATATTGAATATATTCAAATTGTGGTTAATATTTTTGCTCTATAAGAACATAAAAAATACTTAATGTAAGCATTGTAATATTGTAACTTCAATTTTTGTAAGTCTTTTTCAAATAAACATATCCCTTTGTGATGAAAAAATGTAACAAAAATAGGAAGTAACGTTTGGAATAAATATTTATAGTACATATTTCATTATGAATTTACATATTTTTTACATATTTCAGACATTTTTATTACATATTTATGTACATATTTTAGGGGTTGATATTACATAAAAATCCAGGCTTTACTCATAACAGCATTTCTCCCACGTGGAACTGACCTTAATTAGAAGAAAACCAAATTTGTAGTGCTGGCTTTCGTTAATTTAATTCGTAAGCATACAGGATGGATATGCAACCATTGTTCCAATCGTTTCCCAATCCCAATGCAATAACATGCTTTCGAGCGCGGCACTCATGTAGTTCTACGTATATTTAAATGCCAGGCTGTGTGTCAGTCGACGTGGTTTGAAACTATACTAACAGATGGCGTGCAGATTGATTTCCTGTAATTTCCATGCTTCAGAGTTGCCAACACACTGTTTTAGAGAATGAACCAAGGTTTAGTTAACTGGCAGTTACTTTCACATTGAAAATCCCGGTGCTGATTAAGACTGGCTGTTATCTGCAACTGGCAGTTAGTTAACAGAAAGATTAACAGGACATTGAAAAACTGACCCTTAGGTTATTTGAGTTAATCCAGACTTTCGTTAAACCATCAACTTATCCCCCCTCATTTGTCTGGATTAACGAGGTTTTACTGTATATTTTCAACAGTTACTTCTACAGATATAACAGTTAAATTGCTATGTAAGTGTCATAAATTATTGGTGATTTAGGGGTTAAAGTGAACCAAGACTGAGTTTCTGCTGTGAACATTGGACAACCATTTTATTTATTTAATACACTACACAAAAGTCCATCCTTTGTTACATTAATTCTTGAAAACAATAGATATAGAGGCATTCTTGTAGTAAATTCGTCTCCTATCAATGGCTTGTCAGGACGTTATGTCCTAGGGAGAATTGAATATTCTCTTTTCCATTAAAATTTGGTTTACTCCTAATTATGCTGTTTTAACAGACTAAAAGTCATGCAGTCTAAATCATTCTTATGGCATTGCGCTACAATGACAGTGTCATTCCTCTGACTAATGGTACCTCTTTGTACATAATTAATTCTTAGGGGAAGACATGTACAACCTTAAACTAAAGGAATGGTACCATCACTTTTACTACTATTAATTCGGCTTATGCTCTGCATAGTAGCGGACATTAAATGCTCCTCTATTCCTTTAAACATATATGAAACACGTGTGCACTCTCTTACTTATTTCATTATTTCTGTGCATACAAGTAAAACGACTATTATTATTTCTTAGCTAGAACATTTAATCAACGAGCGGGTTATAGTTCAACCGAAGATGCATAGCCAACAATTAGCATTTTGTTTTTTCACATATTAACATAATTCAGTAATAAAACAAATTATTCTTTAAATAAAATGCAATGCGACTATCTCATGTATTATCTCGACTATCTCCTTGTCAATTTGCACTACAATTATTAGTATCAAGGATCCCATCTTCAGGGGTGAGGAGATTTCAGTCATTTTAACTACAAGTGAGTCGACCACTTAACCTTGTGCATTTCATAATTATATGAAATAGAATTAAATATCCTCCTTGCAATAATCTTAACAGATTACAGCTTAAAACACATAAAGACAACGCGTTACTTTTTGGATGATTCACAAGTTACGGTCTGTTTTTAAACGAAAAGAAAATTGAAACTTCAAATAACTTTAATTAATTTTTTTTAAAAAAAACAAAAACAATTGATTCAGCATACTCTCTGCTGTGACTCACTGAACACTCCATGGTGCAATTGAGTCTGAATCAATTAACACTAAATTAGTATCTTTCATTGCGATAACCTTAATATTGACTTTTAGTCCTAGTTGAGATATTAATTAATTAATTCAAGGCACCCCTGTAAGGACAAAGGCTATTATAATTAAATGCCACTTTCTACCTTAGTTAAAATCCTGAGAATGATGAATATTTCCAGGTGGTAGTTCTGTCATAGCCATCGAGGCCTGACCAGGGTACCGGGTTCGAGTGAACCATGGCGCTACCGGGAGCAGAATGATAGGGGTTCATCGAAAGATGTGCACAGGCTGGCCACATTCTGGGAAGAATGTGGCTCCCTCAAGTCCGACATAGAACATGATGGACACTCCTTGCACCAAATTGCCAACCTGCCACGGATAACCGCAATGGAGCTGGAGCTCAGGACTATTCCCTTGTCACCCGTGGTTACTGAATAAAACATCTTATTTTCTTTTCCTCCACATTTTAAATTGTGTGGGTGATCGACCCTGACTTCAGGTCAATTAACCAATCGAGGGGTGAGGGGATGGGGAAGGACAGAATTAAAGCCGAGTATCAACATTAAACATCATTAACAGTTTTGACACACTTTCTGTAATAAAGCCACCCCAGAAAAAAAAATTGCGGGGAAAACAATTCTGATATGTCATATAAATACGGTGCAAAATGAAAATCCTACATCTCTAATCACGTAGGGATCTATTTTTCACCGCATTTCCATATAAATGGATGAAAAGCCCAAGCATCGCCATCCACTTTGCGATCTATTAGGCGTTACGAGAAAAGCAATGTGCTAAATCCCGAATCTCCAGCATGTAGCTTTCCAGCCTTTAAGACGTGGCGATTGAACCAACAGGTGTTTCTCACCCCCATCATTGTAGATGGTAGAGACGGCCCCAAAATGGCCAGGTGTGAATACTAGCTTAGCTTTAATGTAAAACTCATGTTTTAATTTAAACACTTCTGACTGAGCAATGAGAATGGCAAATTAGGGTGGGAAGAAAGTAAACTTACCCTGCTCGGTAAACGAATAAATCTATACCTCCAGCTGTTGCTCCTTCAGACGATTACCAACCGAAGACCTCATGCTACCCCTCTCACGAAGTTTTGTCCCATACCCTTGACCTTCGCTTACTTTGCTAAAGGTAAGCATCCTCAGTTTCCTGTGTAAACTCCTTATTTCACAATATTCTAGGAGCAAGTCTTGACAGAATCAATATTCTTTTACCGGGCAGGGAATGTTATGATATTCGAGATGGTCATTTTGTCCACACGTGCCGCCTCACGTAAGATGCCACTGCACACATTCTCTCAGGTTAAATAGTCAATTTTCAAGTATGTCCCCTTAAACCTGGTCATCCAGCATTATGGATGGGTCACACGAAACAACTTAAATGGAAAAATATTTGGGGTTTCTTGAATTTTTTAAGTCTAATTTCAAGTATTAGGTTTTTGTGTGACTATACTGGTACTGGGGCAACCTTACCATCTCAGGATTTCAGAGTCAAATAATTTATGTACTTTACTGTTCTCCTGGGAACCTGTAATTGGAAAGCAGGCTTGTAATTGTTGGAATGAGGCTACCTATTGAAGATGACCATTTCCTATAGAAGTTTGAGAGCCAGTGTCCCTGGAGAAACATAATCAATGCTGAGGGAAGGATGTCACCTTGTCGATTCTTGAGAAGGCGAAGAAGTCTCATTGTTGCTGTCTTAGAGATATGAGATGCTAAAAAGAAAATGTTATTTCTCTCTTCTTTAAGTATGTTGATGTTTAAATTGATTGATTGGTTGAGTTGGTGTTTTAAGTCCACTTTATGCACAGAAAGACTAATCTGGCCTGCATCTACAGTTTAAAGTGGGATCTGAACCACTATGTGCATCCACCAGGTATTGAACCCATATCATTTTGTAGGTTTGGTGCGTATTACTCACAATCCCAGAATATAAAAAAAAGGACGTTAAAAACTGTACTTATGTATGTGAGTATGTTGTTCCAATATTTCTTACTGTAGAACGACGTTTCGGAGATTAACTATCTCCTTCTTCAGGTTCGTATGATCAAACTAGGTACTTAGCATAGTACCACGTCGAAATGTAATATATTGATTGTGGACAAGGGTTGGTGTGGATACATTTAAAATATTATATCCTTGCCCTAGAGGTATATAAAAAGCTCGTCGTTCACTAAAAAAACATGCACAATAAACCTATTCTCATGTTAAAAATGTTAAGAAACTAAAAAAAACTGCATGTTGGGTAGGAATGGCCGAACCTGCAAGTTGTATAGTGATACATGCAGTTTTTTTTAGTTTTTTAACATTTTTAACATGAGAATAGGTTTATTGTGCAAGTTTTTTTTTAGTGAACGACGAGCTTTTTATATACCTCTAGGGCGAGGATATAATATTTTAAATGTATCCACACCAACCCTTGTCCACAATCCTTACATTACATTTCGACGTGGTACTATGCTAAGTACCTAGTTTTTTCATACGAACCTGAAGAATTGGATAGTTAATCTCCGAAACGTCGTTCTACAGTAAGAAATATTGGAACAACATACTCGCATACGTAAATACAGTTTTTAACGTCCTTTTTTTATATTCAGGTATTGAACCCATGACGCCTTGATTACAAGGCGACGATGCTACCAATGCACCTTCGGGAAGGCGTATGCTATGTTTAAAATAATAGGAGTTAATTGTGTTGTTAATTTTGTGCATAAGTGTGTTGGTTTATCTACTAAATATAGGATTATGAAAATAGCAACTGCATTTGAAATGTATTATGTGGATTCCATATTGTTGTACCTTGCTATGTGTGCATAGGAATTCAACACGAACTGGTGTTTGTCGAGCCAATCTGTTTTCTTACATGCATGGGAGGTAGTGTAAATTAAGGTGTTATCCCCCCAAAGGAGACAACAACTGAGAAACCTGATTAAGAGGAGATACCTAACTTGTTTCCAACCTTAGTACCTACCTTTACATGAAAGTCAGTAGGTATGTGCTACCACATAAGAATGAATATTCATTGACTCGAGTCCTTATAGAACATACGAATATAAAGCAACAAGCAATAGCAGAACTCCATGACACAGTGGTTAGCACAGTGCAGTATTATGCTAGGGGCCTCATCCCAGTTGTGAATACCAGTCTGGTCGTGAGTGTTCTTTGTGAGTGTCCCTTCATCAATTTCAACACATCATCACTGATTCTCATCTTCGCGATTATCCAAAAGTGGCAGAAAAGCAAATTAAAATAAATCAAATCAATCTGTCAATTAAATACTAACATTCTCTTCTTAAAGAGCTCCTGGTCTGTTGAGAAAACATGTTATATCTCTGTCTGGTATTCCATGGTACTTCATATCATTCTAAAGAATGATGGGATCTGAACCTGTCATTGTGCAATTAATAACTGGGTGATGTAAGTTAATTATCATTCATCCTCTGATGAGAGCAGTCATCATTGGCATGACGAGTTAACGCTTGGCAATGCGAAAGGTACAAATAAAATTAAGGAACTAAACTGCAGAAAAGACAATGGTCACTCGTTGGGTTTTGTGAACCTTTGAACCTGAATCATGGCTGGGTGTTAGGATAGTTACCTGTCTTATCTGATGAATTAGGATGAATAGAATATACGAAGTCCTCTGTTGGTTTATCAATTTGTTGACCAGAGTGTCGTCTCACTTCTGCCCTACTGCTCTCCTAAGCTCTTCTCCCTTCTCAACTCCAATCCAAAGTCAGTCCCCTCTCAGCTTGTCTCACCTCTATATCCCTAGGCCATCGAGCTCTTCCTCCATGCCGAATCGTGTTTTAATTGCCACTATGCAAACCGCCGACTCCATAGGCAGAAGAAACTACATGTTTCCTGAATAGCTCAGGAGGTTTGCATAGCACAACACTGTGCATTGTTTACATGCCTCAGAGGCTGAAACAACTGAGAAAAACAAGTGAATGCCCTGGTCAACGTGAAGCATTCAGAGAGACTTTATAAAATAAACATATAATCTTAGGGATTGATACGTTCTACCGCCGTGGAGAAAATTTTCCATGTTGAAAATTTAAAAGTCAAATCGCAAAGCTTGACATGACCCACATTCGCCAATTCCATATATTTTCTTAGAAAAAACAAGCATACAAAATATAAAGACAAGAAAAATAAAATTAATCATGTAACATAGCTTTCTCTTGTTTTCCTAACCCCCAAAAAATAAATAAATACTCCATTCCCTAAAACATTACAATCGATAATAACAAGTACGCATGTCGATATGATATAAAAACAATATTATGTATCATTACATGACTGGTATGTACAAAAGTTCATGTCATTGTATGATATTACTTGCGACGTAACACAATTGTGCGTACGTAAGCCTTTTGATGTAGGATTGCTCATTCCTACGGGTCGCGAGCGCTCGGTCGTTTGTCTTTTGTCCATCGCCAGCGCGATGGAAAGGCTTGATTTCCTATGTAAACAAAACCTGCAAATGGCCGACGTGTTCTCGCAAGGAAAACCATAGTTCACAATGTTTCTGTGGAATTGAGCCCGATGTGGACCCTTCAAATGAGTTTCGAAAATGAAACAAGGTTTATAAGTAAGTACACGAAAGCGTGGATTGTCACATATGTAAGTAAAATCGTAAATAAGCATGTAGAACATACAAAATATACATAATACGTTGCATTGAATCTAAGGGTAGACAAGTGTTCACTGTAACATTATCACAAATACACATATCACTGTTTCTGCATGTAGAAAAGCCTGGCTATACCAAAATGTAATACGTTTTGCTTAATTTATAGCCACTTCACTTATGACCAAACGAGAGGAAAAATTGTTATGCACTGTTTATATCAAATCTTCCCTTCGTTGCAAGCCAAATAAGCCTCTTCAAATATATGAACTGTCAATGGCTATTTTGCTTATTCCTATGTATGAGTAGGAAGTATTTGATGCACATAATTATTTACACTGAAAAACTGTCGCAGGCAAAATCCTAGATATAACGTTCGATTTTCTTGACTATGTTGTTATGTACACTGTAGTATAGCCTTGTAAATACTGATGTATAACTGCACAAAAAAAAATATCTTGCAAGTGTCCAAAACTATCTGCTCTGATTGTAACTAACTAACTAACTCTCTAGCCTTCTTAAACCCGAAGGTTCATGGCTGCAGCAACACAGGCCTTCCATCTTTCCCTATCTTGAGCAAGTTCTATATACTCTTATCACTTATGACCAAACGAGAGGAAAATATTGTTATGCACTGTTTATATCAAATCTTCCCTAACTATCTTAGGGATAGTAAACATAGTAAACTATGTTTACATAGTAAACATCAGAAAAATGTCCTGTGTACAAATGTGTCGCTTTCTATGTTCCATGTTGGTGAAACAAAAAATAACTGCTTTGAATAAACATATGCATAAAACATTGGCATAATAAAGCATACTTCCTGAAATGTTCGAAAGTGCTGTAGGAATGCTTTGCTATTACTTGCATGTTCGTTTGGCTATCCATTGTGAAAATTTCTTCTTAAAAAAAATATATACACTAGTTGTTGCTAGTGCTGGTTAATTGGCACAACTGGTGCTTGTCGCCTCCTTGTATTATGATGTAAAATATATATTGCATGTTAAAACTGGCTAGTATGCATGGTACGAAACTGAACATATGAAGGAGGGCTATGGAAAAATATTCTTTTCCATGATGCATGCGAAACCTCCTCATAAATACACATGGTATAAGCTTGCCTGTGCATGTGTGGGGAAACACTGTAGCACAATTTGAACAACAACTCTGTAATTATTGTTGTAACAAAAACTGCTGCTTGTAGGATATATGTTCTCTCTGCTTCTCTTCTTCTTTTGTATTGCTTGTCTTCTTAACTTAGTTTGGGGCAATGTAAAAGGTGTAATAAATTACCCATAGAACTTGGGAGATGGGGAAAAATGTTGTCCCAACTGCAAACAGTGTGGAGGGAAATTTTATCTGGTTCCTTCACGAAGTGTGGTTGATAAATCAATAATCTGTGATCCACTGCACTGGGAAATTCATGGTTGAATTCAGTCCTCCCGGTAAAAGTGTAGTCCTCTTGTAGTAAAAAATGTCTGCATGCCTCCTTCAAGTTGTTGGTGACGAGTCTCTCCGCATGGTAGTGGACTGTTTCTGCGGAGGTCCTTCATAAAAAATAGGTTAAATAAGAGGAAAATTATAATAATGAAAGGAAACTGCTTAGGATAGGTGTATTTAATTCCGGTATGCACACAAGACCAAATTCATTCCATTGCCTTTTCTTAAAATTAAATTAAATTAAATTGCATCACCAAGATAAAATATGATTACAATAAATTGATTAAATATCTGCCATAACTCTTTGAAAATAAATAAGGAAAATTTAAATAAACTATACAACCGTAATTAAAATATTAATGTCCATGATTGACGTGTTGCCTTAAATTATAAATTATTGCTGCTCTGCTCTGAATGTACCTGTCTTGCAAGTTGACGGTGCTTATAAAAATAATACACAAGTGCTGTAGTTAGTAATAAATTCCAAATAATAAAAACTAATATAGATATGGGCAAAGGGTTTAAAACTAATTCCTGAAATGAAATGCCCTTACTAACAGATTGATTAAGTTGCTTTAAGGCAAGTTCAAGCGGAGTCCATTGCGAAATAGTGAAATCAGATAAATTCTTGGGAATATTAAGTGGTAATTCAACTTCCTTCATTTTTACCTGTTCTAAAGCTAAAATTCTGGTATGTAAAATTTGTTGATCCACAATAATCTGAGAAAAATCCTGATAATTAAAAAAATAGATTGCCCCTCGTTAATGTGAATAGATCTGTGTGTGTTCAAATTATTATTCAAATTCTGAATGACAATAAATTGACCTGAGCCTGATATTAAAATACCATTACGTGTTCTGATAAACTGAAATAATTTGTCAGTAATAGATTTCACTTCAAAATTACAAAATGTATAATTATTAAACAAAAGTAAGTCTTGCAAGCTTGTTCTAAATTCTGTTTAAAATTTAATAAAATTATTATGTTGTAAACCCTTAAAAAATATATATATAATATTTGAGTTGCGCAAAGCAAGCTATTAATGTCCTAAGAGGTTGCTTTGGCAAGCCTCTAATGGCCTCCTAATAAATGATAGGCCGGTGCAATTTGCCGTGGTTCATTATTATGCAACGTAAAACAAAAAATTCAGTAAATGCTACTTCGGACTTTTCGTTGAAACTCCAGGCGGTAACAAATATAGCATCAGGGAATTAAAAAGAGTGAAATTCAAATTTTAAACACAATAAGGATAATAAAAAACTTTCTCAATTCCAAATTTCCTTTAAATAAAAGAAATTTAACTACTCAAAACTTCTCGAGTCCGCCGTATACTTCAAATCACTTGGTCTTATAAACAGACCCGCCGCGGAAAAGATATACTTGACTCATATAAGAGTGGTGCGTCAATCTCTTAGGTTTGTCCAAACAAAATAGATCGAGAATAGTTATGCAATATATTAAAATATAAATACAAATTACAAGTTATTACCTACTGTACTAAAATTAACACGAAGTTAATCAGTAAGAAGTAATGAATTTATTGCTGCATCGTCGAATAAGGTGCAAATTGGATAAGTGAACTAAATTTCCTTATACTAAATATTAATAATAATAATAGATTCTCAAATTATAACATTTGTGGTAAACCACACTTAAAAATTGGAAAGGCTAACGGTGCCGTGGCGACATTTGCTGCACATGCCTGTGCTAATCACCGAGGCTTATCCCGGGCATGTTGCTGGAAATTTTGATTAATCTATGTGCATAAAATGCTAAAATTGCCCTTTTGTAAAAATTTCCCTGATTTCTATCGAAATTTCGTTTGGCTTTATCCTGATTCTAATCAAATGCAAGTCGATTTCCCAAAGAATTTACTAACTATAAATATCTTTATAATAAACGGGAAAATTTTGCGAGAACAACTAAAAAAAAAATCTCGTCTTTTTCCTTTGTTAAAATTATTGGTCGTGATTAGTCTTAAGTGCATAAATGCGACGTTTAATGGCAAAATTTATCTATGTAAAACAAAATATCCCTAACATAGTTGATTTGAAATTCAATCGTGAAAATCAAATTCTGATGGCTATATCCTTAACTAAACTGGTCCCATGAAAATTTAATGAGCGAACGCCACTGGTTCGAAAAAATATGCAGAGTCTAAAGTTTTCGTTGTCGTTTTCATGCTAATTCTTTCTGAGCTTCTAGCGTGCTCTGGAAGGCGTGATAAAAGAATTTGTAAATTCAGCGGCGATGTATTTCCGCTTAGCATTGCATTCCGACGTTGCTTGGAGCGCTTCAATGCAAGAAGCAAAGCTGGTTCGCTAGTTGGCGTGTTCGGGCGACATCGTCGGGTAGAGTTCGGGTTCCGTCGGAATAGCGGGCGAAAGGAGCGCATCGAGCAACGATGCTTGGAAGGTAACCTTATAACGGACGGAGGAAGAAAAAGAAGCGCTATGATTCGCTGACTCGCTGCGTGATGCGTTAATGTTGACAAAACTTTAAACTACTACAAACAGGGTTTAGTAAAAGCTGCGAGAGTCAAAACGAAGTCAAGGACTTTTGAAATGACGTCGTAGGCGGGATGGAGAAAGAGAAAAAAATCGTCGCGCTTTGTCAGCGTGGCTACAAAACTCGAACACTTCCGTGATCGCATAATAACAAAGACTTGGGAAGGTGCTAGCAAAATACATAAATACAATCAGACCTCAATAATGGATTATAACTTAAAATTTAAAACGTAATAAATATAATAAAAATTCTAGGCAAACGTATAATCGTAAAAAATATGATCAATAAAAGATACAACAGGTTCCGAAACCTGAGAATTTGGCTTACTTTCAGCTTTTTGAGTGAAACCTAGAACTTTCTCGACTTTTGCTGTTGACTGATTTACAAATAATTCTTTAACTTTTACAATTGGCTGGACACAGGGTGAACTAATCAATTCACTCTCAATTTTGCGGCTGTTTTGAACAAAACTTGGACCCTTGCTTACGGCAAACTTCTGAACTCTATCTTTAACAGATACAATATTCTCCGGCAAATCTAAAACGTCGTCTTTGGTGACTAATATATTTCGGGATGAATCTTGAACTTCTTCTTGTACACTATGCTGAATAATAACGGATTGGGGGAGGGGTGGCGGCATTGGCGGGTGAATTGTTTTTAAAGGCACCACTTCAACAATTGATGCAACGTCATGGTAAAGCTGGTCCATGGACGGTGAATCATTTTTAAGTTCACTTAACGCTAATTCGTTGGTACACTCATGGTCATAAGTAATAGATTTCTTGCGTTGACATTTACAGTAACAAATTATGAAAATTATAAAAATACTAATAATAAATGTTGTTAATAATAGTCTTGTAATAATATTATGAGGATAGTCAAAGGACTTTTTCAACAGATAAATAAAATTTGAAGCTTTTACGTATGGAAGAAATCCGTTTAACATAACTAAAATCGCAATGATTTTCATGTTGCTTAGGCAACAAAACAAACAGCTCTTCAAAACTAACATGTACTTTAAGCCTGCCTAGTTTAAATTAGTACATATTTTAACTCTACTTAATTATTTCTGATTCTAGGCTGAATTTATCTGCTTAATTTATTTATTTGATATAATTTATTTATTCTCTAAATTTTTTAGCACTGTTTAACTTATCTTATTTTAAATTTTACTTCAAACTTATCTTATTTAATTTCAGGTGTTATCTTTATTTTTAAATACTTAAAATCAATCGAACCGTACTGAGGTACAAGGTAATGGAAAAATTGAGACTGATTTACACCTGACTACCTGAAATAAAATAATAATTATTATTTATGCGATCTTTAAATGCATTAAATTACTAACATCACTAAAACTTGAAGAATCTTTAATTCTCTCAACTCATTCTAAAATATGCTTAGCATATTATTGTGGCAAAGCTTGAAACTAAAACCGTTGTGGTTTAACCATAATCATCCTGCGATGGCAGAATGGATTTCCAGGATTTTGGTCTAAATCCAATATCCGAAGGAAAATACTTGTTATTGGGGTGCAAAATCTTGACGTCGACGTCTACATATTCATATAAAATAAATATTCTCATTAACTGCCGCTTAAAATAAACTTTGCTAATATAATTATATACCTTCTTCTGAAGTGTAACTATAAAATTCTAGTGATGTACTTGCTGAGCTAGTATTTTTAAATGCTGCAAAAAAAAAAAATGTTCCTAAAGCACATTATTAAATAATAAGTCTGCTTTTAACCTTTAATATTATTAGTGCCATTTTTATTATAAATTATTATTATGTCACGCAAGTGAAATTAAAATATTAGACCTGTTTCACTTTAATAAATGCCGTAACTTGGAGCGAAAATTGAAATATTTATATTTTAAGATTTAAAGTTTTTAACGTTCGAAGCTACAACGTGCTAAGGATAAATATTCAACTGTCAAACAAAACATTGTTTCGGACAGAGAAAAAAAATATAAATATATAATAACAAACAAAATCTCATTAATATGTGAGAAACGTCAACGCCGTGTAATGCCCTCCTAATACTCTTCTAGTTATTCAAATTAAGTTGGCTGTGCCTAACTGTGCTTAAAGCATAAGTATATGTATATATGTGTACGGACTCATTCTCGTCACTACGGCTTACCTGTGTACGGACATCTCTCGTCACTGCAGCCTATTTATACATCTATTACTTCTCAACTAGAACTTTTAATTAATCGGGCGGTTTATATCCTAAATCACGGTACGCCACTCAAACTATATACAATAGCGGACATTAAATGTACAGCATGCCCAAGAATATAATTAGCGTTTCGTTTCTTTACATATTAACATGAATTGAAAATTTGAGACAATGTATTCGTAAGTTAAGGTAACATAAGGCAAGTGACTATCTCGTATAAACTTGACTATCTCCTTAATCCAAGCTTCCTTCATGAGGTGCTAGGAGACTTCAGTCATTAAGAATATAAATGAGTGGTCCTCGGGACCTTATTCGTTCCCAAAACTATATATGTATAAAAATGTAATATCCTCGTTGCAATAGTCTTAGCAGTCATAGTTCAAGCATTTTAAATCATTCACAAGTTACGGTCAGTTTTAAACAAAAATCAAATTTAACTTTTAAGAAATCTCATTATTAATAATAACAATAACAAAAAAAATTGACTCAGGAAAGCATACTCTCTGCAGAAAAGCATACTCTTTGCTATGAATCGTTAAAATGCACATAGTGCCACCGAGTCAGAGTCAATAAACTCTAATTTATTTTCCTCATTCATCAATAACTTTAAAATCCACTTTTAATCCACGTTTTTAATTAATTAAAATGTTAAGGGTAAAAAATCGTTTACTGTTTACTGTAGCTTACTGCATTATTTTAATCCTCATAACCAACGTTGTAATAATTTTTGTATAAAAAATTTCCTACCTTTGATGCTCTAAGATCACTGTCAATGCAAGAAACCATCGAATCTAAATGCCTTATTCTTCTATAAAATTCTGGGAATGGTAAAATTTCCCAGGTGGGAATTCTGTCGTAACCATGATACCGAGTTCGTGAGTGAACCACAGCGCTACCAGGAGCGGATTGATAGGGAATCGTCCACGGACGTCCCTGGGCCATGGGATGGAGGTGGTCACCCAGGATGGTGCAGTACTTCTCTGCGTTGATTCTCCCACGCAGGACGACAAGTGGGCCAACACCATTCCAAGATATAGCCCCCCAAACCATCACAGACCCCCCACCATGTGTCACGGTAGGCACTAAGCAGTCAATATCAAATGCTTCAGCAGGAGTTCTCCACACATAAACACGTCCTGTGGTCTGAAATAATGTGAAAGACGATTCGTCGGACCATATCACATGTTCCCATTGCTGCTGTGTCCAATTCTTGTGCTCTTGGCACCACCTTCTTCGTGTCACTGCATTACGTGGAGTCACCAACGGTTTGGGGATGGCAACTCTGCCATGAATGTTCACAGAATGCAGCTCCCTTTGAATGGTTTTCGTTGATATAGGGTCCTGGAGGTGATTGTTCATCTCTGCGGTTATCTGGGACAGTGTTGTCTTGTCCTTTCGAGTCACTATTCGCCTCAACACACGTAGATCCCTGTTAGATAACTTTGTTTTTCGCCCACTATTCTCCTTTGCAGACGTTGTCTTTCCATGTTGTCTGTAGGCTGTCAGAACAGTTGACACTGTGCTCCGTGCTACACCAACAAGTGTAGCTGTTTTTGTCACAGATGCTCCAGCCAGGCAGGCTCCTATGATCATGCCTCTTTTGAAGTCTGAAAGGTCGGACATACCTGCATTTGACGGATAGCTGACTGCTCTCATGCAACTCTCACACCAGCTTCTGATAGACTGATATGTTTGCTTTCATCGCCACTAGATGGTTGAAATCTCTGCTGAGTGTATTTCCTTTTCCACGACGGCGTATATAGGCCTTTGCAAACCAAGGTGTTCATATTATTTTGTCCATTACCTGTACAATACTCAGTGGTTCATACCTCACTTTAAATTGTAGGTCTAGCCCTATTATCCTATCTGAGCATAAGAGAGTGCTAAACGTTTTTTTAGATATTTCGTGACATAACTTTCTTCTTACTTCATCTATATCTACAGATTCTGTTGTCATTTTCCGCTAGATATGTGATACTTCTAAAATTTAAACTATTCTTATTGTGCCTGATTATAGATCTCTGATGCCCTCGAATCAAAGCTTTCCTTCTAGCCCTTCCCTCCTATTAATTCTACGTAAGTTAATCACAAGAAAAATCACATGATTGCATAACTGATAGGAAAAAAATATATGTAGGGAGAGAATTTATAAATAGAATTAACCACTAATTATCTACTCACTAATCCTGTAGCTTTCCTACATACCCACAGAACTATTACATCAAATTATTTGCCTCGGTATTGATTATTGTGATTGCTTCTCATTAGCAGAACTGGGCCTCCCCGATGGCGCAGTGGTAACGTCCTCGCCTTGTAATCAAGGGTCCAGGGTTTGATACCCGGTGGAGGCATATAGTGGTTCGGATCCCATTTTAGACTGTAGGTTCAGTCTCGATTAGCCTTACTGTGCATTAGGTGGACTTAAAAAAACACCAACCAACTCATTAGCAGAACTAACATAAACTTGATTTTTGGATACCATATCATTATTTTAATATGACAGGTATATAAAAATTGGATGAAATAAATAATGAGACACATCAAATTACCAATGTCCTTTCTGCTACTTCATTGTAGGCCCAAATAGAAAGCTGAAACAATTTCGTGCACAACTGAAGGAAGCAATGGAAAGAAGAGTTTTTTTTTTTTTTGTTTATTAATAGATTGCTCTAATGATACCCAGGTATGGAGCTCCTTTCGCTTCCAATGACAAAGTTGAAAGAGAAACTTAAATTCATTTCTTGTAACATGTTAACATAATATTTACTCTCACTTTCGTAAACTTATTCATTTTTTTTATGTGATGACATTAAGTGAATGTTTCTAGCAAAACTTATTTCATAAGTAAAATATACATGTAGTGAACACCAGAATTCACTTCTTTATGGAATATTCACATTTCCCCAAGTGTATATATTTATTGAATTTGATTGGGTGTCTGTTTTAGAATTTCACAAACATTATTTTTGCATGAAAATGTGCATTCATCATTATTGCACCGTTTTGTATTGAGATCTCAAATAATTGTGTTATACTTACTACTATCGGATTAAAGATTATGGATACTCGAGTTTCAACTCCAATTTAAAGTTAGCCAGTAGACCTGCATAAAAATAAGTTACATCAAAATTTAGCTTCTTCAAATCTGTTAATGTTTGGTAACCATTTTTTTTAGTAAACTTCCCAATTTTTGTCGTGAGAACAAAAGAGTGGCACTTTTTGTGTGTTTTTTCCAAATGACCACTTTCTTTGAAATTCTATGATTAAAAATTTTTTATCATGAAATTTTAAAATAATGCAGGTATTAAGGGTTTAAATACAATTCTTAATTTTCAGATTCTTTTATATTTGCTAAATACGTTTTCTTGTGAATTTTGTGTTCAATTTTTATTTAGTTTTGGGTAGTCCTTCAAATACAATCTTGGTTTTGTTTTGAAGCTTTTTGCAGCAGTTTTTAATCCCCATATGAATTCTCATTTCACCTTGTGAAACCATTTTTATACAGATTTTTATTCAATGGATTAAGGATGTGTGTTGAATGTGACAGTGTTGCACCGCACGTGCTGCTGGCTACATCAATGTCAGTTAAATCATGGAAACTGCAGTCTGTCAAGGCTGTAAAGGGACCCGCACAAGACAAACACATTTAAAAGTCAGAATATACTAAAAGCTTCCTTACAGAGATTGGAAGAGACCAGCTCATCGCAAGAAGCTAATAATATTTGATGGAACACTGCTATCATCGTCCAACACGGATGACAAACAGCTGGGAAGGTAAAAGTCTGCCGGAGGTAAGCAAGATCGGCACCTTAAACAAGAATATGCCGAATACTTAAATCTACATTACATACATGACACAACGGAGGACAACCCTTGCAGCAAGTGACTATGGGTTATATTGCTGTGTCTAATATGCTGTCGGGTTAGAAGAACTTCTCAATGAGAAGAACAGGACGATGAACGCCATGCACCTCTGGTGGGCTTAGTAGTGTGAAGCTGTCTGCTTTGTTCCTCTGTAGGCCCACATGACTAGGGACCCAGCAGAAGTGGACATCATCACTGGCAGATAAGGACACGAGCCATTGGAATATTTGGTGCACAACCTGATGCCGAGAAGTTGGCGATTGCAGAGTCTGAAGCATGCTGGTCAAATCATTCCAGACAAGTACTTTCCTCAGACCATTGACGACAGCAAAGTCCAGTATCTTGAGGATGGCGTGCAACTGTGCTGTATAGATAGAACAGACATGATGTAATGAGTAATTGGAACTTTTGAGATTCTAGGACAAAGATGCAACCAATTGATTCAACTCTCTTGGACCCATATGTATAAAACACATTAAAATTGGGGTATTTTGCATGAGGCTTCAAATACCTGTGCTAGTTTTCAACCATTGGTTGGTCTGCCTTTGGGAGGGCAATTAAAGATGTGTCTATGAGAGGTGCAGGAAACTCCCAAGTTGGGAGAGCAGTAAGAGTGGAGAGACGCCTTGCAGATCATTACACTGGGAACAAAAATTTTGTTGCATTGATACCAGCACTTATTCTAACCTAATTGATTGCAATGATTTCAAATCTGAGGTTAGTTTTCTCTGTAAGCTTTAGTGTTTTTGCAATTCAACATTTTTATTTTTCACTTTATCCATTTTTCAAAATTCAATCCAACATTTTAAAGTTGGATGCCATCTTGGACACCATCCTGGCGAAGATATACTTAATTTATTCACAAACTTACGTAAGTGCATCACAATATGCATCATAGTTTGAAAATATGACAAGATAAAAGCACTTTTTGGAGTATTAAGCATGTATTCAATATAGTAAAATATGAGTATTGTAAGGCTTGTTGTGTGTGTGATTTTTTATCTATATATGCACAAGACGTACAAACACGTAGGTTCAAATTAAACAATATAACTTGCTTGGAAGCCATTCACATACATCTTACACAACTGGTTACTAAATACAAATTCTTCTTCTTCCTCTTATCATGCGTCTATCATCTCCTCGTGGAGCCTCTTTTTTGTTGTAAAGCGATCACCTACTCCGGTGAAAAGTTTGAGCGTTTTCCATGTGAACTTATGGGGGTAACTCTAATCACGATTATCTCGAGAACCAGTTGACAGAACATTATCGAATTTTAACTGAACACTGAGAAAGGATATTTCTAGATAAGCACTGATTGATATCTTCCTTTTATGCATGAACGCCCCGAAAATTAATTAATTAATTTTGATCACATTGTTTTTTTTTTCCACTTGTCTTGGCTGAGCAACCCTGCTCCCGGCTGGCAAGCTCACTGCAGATGCTCGCAGTCATGGTCGGCTAATGACCTTGTAGAAAGAGGGTTGTAAGGTGTTTTCGTCCCAACACACAACAGGTTTAAAAGATAAACAGAAACCAACATGTGTTTTGAACTTTTAAATTGTAGACTGGAAATGGTGGAATGAAAGTGGTGATGTGTGTTCCGAACGCACAAGAATATGAAGTTGGGATGTGGTGCGAGAATATGCGTCAACTTCCTGTGAGGGTGAATTATGTTTCTAAAGCAGTGGCATTCCCATAATGGGGCTGGTTGTGACATTATTATTGTTAATGTAAAATACGCTATTGCCGATTCTTCCATTCTTCGTTTTATGCAAGAAAGCTAGCCAGCCTACAGTTGAAAGTGAGGTCCGAACCACAAAGTGCCTCCATCGGGTATTGGCCTCGGGGCTCCTAGATTACAAGGCAGCGACGTTATACCACTATGCATCGGGAAAATCCACGTATAAATACATCCTGGATCTGGTTCCTAGAACCGAGTGTCCGTTGAATGGTTATTATTCGTCACTGGATAATTGCAACTATGATGAAGAATGAGGAGTAGATGAAATTGTTGAACTGCCACTCACAAAGAACTCCTATGTCCTGGTCTGGTTTCGAACCCATGGCACCCGGTGTTTTAGTACGCTATGCTAACCGCTTCGCACGCAGGTCGACCCAAGTGTCCGGATTTCGGGTTGTGGATATATGCATTTTAGACCAATTAACTATTAAACCAATCATTTTGACAGCTCTTAAATCACTATATGTACATGTCTATTATTTTTGTTATAATTTAACTTTTCTACTGTGAAATTGATTTTCAGAAAGTGTTGTGTAAAATATCAATTGCAATATGTATTTGACAAGTGTTTGTTGTGAGAGCGGCCTGTGAGGCCTAAACGTACCCACTCAATAAAGGCAATTCTATACTAATGCAATGAAACATTTCAGGCACAAAATACAAGTATTTATGCCAATATAATATTTCAATACTACTGCAAACACTATAAAAAGGTAAAACTCCCATGTATAGCACCATGCCACGAAGGCACAGTTAAAGGATGTGTGGGTAGGGTCCCACACATTCTCGATCTAGGTTCTTTAGTAGGTGACGTGATCAGTACCATGCTCTGGCTGCCTTTACCCTCCAGGGTTGCCCCCATGTGCCCATTGATTTGAGGCTGGGCGAGCCGCAGAGCTGCTTTATGCGAAGACGAGGCCAGGGAGATTCTGACCTTAGATCACCCAGCATGGGAATCGAACCTGGGTCTCCCGCATGGCAGTCAGATGCCTTACTGACTTATACTCGCATCAGACATGTGGCATGTTGCCCCATCTTGCTGGTAACAGCCAAGTGTCAGTTCCTCGTCATCCAACTGGTTCACATGTTGCCAAAGATGGGGCAACATGCCACACGTCTGATGCGAGTATGGCTGTGGTGGAATCATTTTCCCCTCACTGAGTGATTTCAAAAGGATTATGTACAGGCATTATCACCAGCAGATTACCCTGCACGTGTTGTGTTCTGCCAATGGTTATTGCAGCAATGTGCTACAACTCGTAACTTTCCTGGGCATCTTCGGTGTGGGTATCTTTCATGGTACAAACGAAGGGCCTCTACAGCATTGCCATCTGCCAAACCATACATGAAGTGCATATCTGCTCGTTCCTGAGTGGTGTACATGGTTTCAATAAGGCCCACTCAGCATGTACCACTCATCAAATAGCTGGTTGTGTTACAGGAAACCACCTGTGGAAGATAGACAAATTCCAGTGAGCACATGTTATGACAGCCTATAACTCAGAAACAAAACATTTCTGGACCTATGTTCATATAAACTTTTTTCATTGTTAACATGTAAGGAACACATGCCTGAAGTTATGCCACCTATTTCTGGGACACCCTTATATGTATATACCGTAATTTCTAGTGTACTGTGTTACTGACAAGCGTTATTGTCAGGTAAACCATCTGTCGAATAAACAGGAAAAGTGGAAACGAGAGAGAAAATATGCTACAACGGGGTGGGGATGTCACAGCTTCCTATCTTCACACTTGGACATTTTTACCTTCGGAAGGTAAGGAAAGGCAGTAGACAGATTTTTTTTTTTTCCGAGGGGTGTGCTAAGAATCCCTTATCTTAAATATACGTGTTGATTTATTTTCCACTTATCAGGGCTCAAAGCTAGAATTGACCCCAGGTGGGGGGGGGGGGGGGCTGATGGGTTATCAGGAGGCTTTTTCAAAAGTAACAGTATTGAAGGTAAATTAAATTGTGTGTGTGTGTGTGTGGGTGGGGGTCATTAAGTTATTGTAAAACATAAGATTTAGATACATCATACAAATACTGCAAGTTTTTTTTCTACATATTCTATAACATCTCTTGAAGTGTTAATTGACTCCTACTGACACTGTCCCTTACTAAATATTCCATACTACTTTTAATGATACAGATATTTATATCATACAAGCAAAATGCATATAAAAATATTTCTCTCAACCCCTCCTTGAGAACAGCAATGCTGTACAGAATACTTTCACTATCCCGGTACTTCCAAATTTCATACCCCTGACTAAGTGAATGTACAAGTATATCTGTGCTGATTCTATTCACATTCCTGAATGCTTTCTTCTGTCCATTTTCAATTTAGCCCTATAATTTCAAAAATACCCAGTTCGATCTTCACAGAGCTTACCTTCCTGGATATTTATACCCGAAGCCGGTTTCTGCAGCTCTAAAACATCTGGTGAGCTCTCCTCGAGTTTCCCTCCCCTCTCCTCCCGGCTCATTAGTCGTGAACGAGATTCCGTGAAGATCCGACTGGGCTCTCTGCAGGGTTGCCCTGTCAAGAAACTTGAAAAAAGAGTAAGATTGATTAATCAATTTTTGGGAGGTTGATGCAGCAAATGAAAATATTAATCAGTGGTTCTCTAGAAACATCCTTTCTCAGTGTTCTGTTAAAATTTGATTTTTTTTTTTTATCAACTGGTTCTCGAGGTAGTCATGACCAAAATAACCAGAAAAAACTATAAGCTTACATGGGAAATGCTCAAACCTTCGCCGGGTTAGGAGATCGCTTTAAGTGCTGGTCTCACCATATCTATCAAGAGGTCTCCTAAGTCTATTCAATCTTCTGAGTGGTGCATGACTAGCATCTGTGTTTGGTTGGTTTTCATTATCTCTTCTTCCCTCTGCATCCTCCGGCTGTCCTGCTGGTGTTGATGAGCGGTTTGGTCCACACTCACATTTTCTTAGCCACCTGACGTGTACCATTTGTGTCGATCCGTCGAACATTCCTGGCACATGCTTCGGTGAATTTACCTTCGGGGTCTGCACCCAGACTGGATCATTCAGAAGATATGTAGTTTGGTCAAGTCTCTTCCTCTCTACTCGGCCCCGCCATGATCCAAGAAATGATGGGCGATCCACTCGCCTTTCCTGCTCAGTCATATTTGTTACCATCCACCAGTCTCTTGGTTGAAATCCCAACATGGAAGTAGAAGGCAAACTTTTGAGTTTCTTCTAATCTGGAATTTCTCAAAAACTGAAGAACTTCCGTGATCCTCGCGTCCATTTGTAAAGAACTCAAATTGGGGTGTTCCAATACCAATTTTCTCAAATGGTCTTTAACGGTGCGAATATATTTTTCGGTCATTCTGTTACTCAGACTATGGTACGGAGGTATGGTTAAGTGCCTTATTCCATATTGTGAACAGAAGTTCTGGAAAGTTAGGCTACTGAACACAGGACCATTATCCGACACAATATTATCTGGTAGACCTAAGTAAGAACAAGACTGTAATATGCAACGTATGGTTTCAGCCAAATCCAGAGAATGAACTGGCCATACATCAACCCATTTACTGAATGCGTCGACTAGAATGAGAAAATTATTTTCTCTGAAGAAAAAGTGCTCTATGTGTACTCTCTCCCCCATGCGTGAAACTTGGCCACTCATTCACAGGACCTTTTCTTACTTTCCTCCTTGCCAATTGACAAATATTTAAATTATCAACTTTAAACTGTGTAACGGGTTTTGATAGATCACCATCAGAAACTTTAGCATATTTGCTAGATAATAAACTATCTGCTCTCAAACCTTCACTTTCCGGTATTTTAGAATTAATATCTGCATTATTATTTCGTTCAGACCCAGTGTTTGTCAACACAGTGTTACATTGTGTTAACAATTTCCTTTAAGCTGGATGAATACTGTCGAGCCATGAATGTCCAATCAATGGGTAACACAGTTCTTCTTCACAGAGAATAACCGGTAATTTATACAATACATCATTCAATGAAAAATCAATGAAAGCTTGACCTTTCAACTTCAATGTATTATTATTCACACCTCGTAACTTTATTGTAGTGAATTGTGTTCACCGATGGGGAAATAATTATTTGAAAGACTTGTTATTAAACAGAGTAACTGTAGATCCAGTATCTAGTTCACACTGTACAATTGGCAATACACAGATCAACTATGCAGGGTTCTGGTGACACAAGAACATTAGTGCCATCTATAGCTTGTGCTCTTGGCTTGAAACTAACACTCCTTGCTTCTGAACGAGTGAGTGTTGCATCTTCCACTTGTGTATTTTCTGTGTTCGATGAAATAGTGTAAGTACTATCTCCTGGCAGAAGAGAATCACTAACTTCAACGTGCAATAAAGACAACTCATGAGATTCGTTATGTATGCTTTATTCAACAATAGCATCTAAATGTTTAATATTAGACATAGATATTCGATCAGTTGTAATTGTCTTATTCGGAACTCCACCATTATTTTTCCTAAACTTGCATTATACATGCCAATGACCTTTCTTTTTTCAAAATGAACATATCGAATATCTTGCTGGACACTGTCCAGGATCATGTCTTCTGGAGCATCTATCACATTCTTCAGTGCTTTTATAATTTCTATCCTGAGGTTCAACGAAGTTCTTTTTCTGTGCTTGTGAGGACTGGAAACCTGGTTTAAATTTCTGTGTCCCAGCAAATGCAACTAGATTAGGACTGCATTCCTTTTCACGATGTACGAACATTTGTGTTTCCCTTTCAATTAATTCCATTTGAAGCACAACATCTTGACGTTTTGCTGGAGTCAATGTAGGCATCAGACCGAACGCCTACAATTATTTGCTCTACAATGGCTTCCTGTAAGTACTGTCCAAAACTACATTTAAGTGCTTGTTGCTTAACACGTACCATAAATTGTGTTGCATTCTCGTCGCTTTCTTGCATGCATTGCCTGAACTTAAAATGTTCCACATATTTGTTTATTATCTGGCCATAATGTTTAAGCAGATTGTCCTTGAGGGTCGAATACGTTTGACGTTCGACTGGTTCAGGTGCAAGGATAGTTTTTTGCACTTTAAATGTTTCAGACCCTATAACTGAAATCAGTATGGGTACTTTTCTGGCTTCATTAACATGAGCCAAACAAGATTGTTCAAATCTCGTTAAATAATCTATTTCTTTCGCATGTGGCCGGAACTCGGAGCATATTTATAATTGTGGACAACTAAATATCACAATATCATAGACACAATCCATATCACATGATTTTAACTTTGTTCTTGTACAATTATTGTAATCTACGCCGTAGACACAATTTGTATCACACTGATTTGAACCTTGGCCTTGTACAATTATTGTAAATAATACACAAAGCTTGTAATCTTAGTTCTTACCATAGAAATTGATCAAGCCGACACAATTTCTTCTTGCATAAACCTATGCTGGAATGATGATTGTCGCGTACTCTTCATGACGTCTTCATCCATACTACTTCTTCTCACCAAGAATATCCTGTAGGACTGCACCATAGATGTAAGCGTTGTTGTGTTGTGTTTGTGATTTCTTATCTATACATGCACAAGACATACAAGCACGTAGGTTCAAAACAATATAACTTTAATGCCTGGAAGCCATTCACGTACATCTTACACAACTCGTTACTATGACAACCAATCAATAACATGCTATAGAATACAAATTCTTCTTCCTCTTATCATGCATCTATCAAGTATGAAGTTAAGGCTTTTTTTTAAAAAAGAAAATAACATATGTCTACATGCAGACAGAAGGCAATATAAGACATTTGATATCGGTGGCATTTAAAGTTCAAATAGTTTCTATTCAGGCAAGAATTTGTGCTTGTAGCTCTTGCTTTGAGAACTTGTTCAGGGCAATCTCGCTGGCAACTGTAGTCTGCCATCATATTCTTGTCCTGTCGCCTTTGACATGCTCTTTTATGTAATTATGTTCTCACAAATGCACTGAGTGACCAACTGGAACTAATCCATAAATATTCCTGTTGTGTAAGAGATCACACAAAAATGTACTTAGAACTATTGAGAAATAATCGCCATACTTTGGACTATACGAGGTAAGACCTAATTGGGTGAGAAGTACTGGGATATCATGGTAGTAAACAGAGTGCTTGTATTCTGAAAAGAAGTCAACAAAAATCTGCTCTCACTTTCTGAAATATAACACTTCTGCTTATCAGTGCAGTATAATCTTTTCTTCCAGCCTGCATGCTATTAACTCAGCTGCTTTCTTATGTCTAAGTGAAGAAGCCATGATCTGATATGAAAAAGTGAAAAAAAAAAAGTGTTTTAGGGCCTTTCAGATGACGTAGTGGGAATGTTGTCAACTTGTCATCGAAGTATCCTGGGTTCGTTACCCGGTGGAAGCACACAATGGTCAGATCCCACTTTAAACTGCAGGTCCGGTCACTATTATTCTTTCTACACATAAACTGGGCTTGAAAATACATTCAAATAATCAGTCCAAGGTGTTTTAGTGCATGGTTCGGGTAAATCTAAGTGTTATTATCCACCTATCCCCTTTTTCACAAAAGTAAAAGTTTCAAATTGCATGATAACTATAGCATGTACAAGAAAACCGGTTTCATATTTGAAATCAGCGTTTAAAAATTACATAGAAAAAGTTGAAAAATCAAATGCAACAGAAAATAAGAAAAAAAATATTCCCCTGAGTTATGAAAAACTAAATATGCTGACCAAGGCAGTAATTTATTTTATTAAAAACATAAACTAAACGTAACGTTTCAACCTTCTAGCAAGGTCTTCTTCAGACTCTGTATCAAGTACAAAAGTAACAAGATTAAAAAAAAAGGGCATTATATATACACACAAACATTACTCCCTCCAGTCTATTTGGAAGAGTTGTTTGGAACTTTCTAGCAGGTGACTTTCACGTGCCAACTTTACTTTCACCTAAAAGGCTAAACACAATTATTTCCATATAGAATGTGGTTGGACTTTTAATCTCACACTCTTTTCCCTTCATTTTTCTTCCTTCTCCTCTCCTCTTTCTCTCTTGTCCTTTCCACTCTTTCTAACATCTTCTTCCATTCTTTGTTTAACTTCAGTCCCCACATTCTATATGGAAATAATTGTGTTTAGCCTTTTAGGTGAAAGTAAAGTTGGCAATTTTTGTACTTGATACAGAGTCTGAAGAAGACCTTGCTAGAAGGTTGAAACGTTACGTTTAGTTTATGTTTTTAATAAAATAAATTACTGCCTTGGTCAGTGTATTTAGTTTTTCATAATCATGGAAACAAGGCTTAATGGTGTTATATCCCCTGTGTTATCAACACAAAGTGATTAGATTACACGACAGAATTTGATCAGATTTCCAAGATTAGAAAAAAAATATTCTCAAGAAGCTGCATGTCCAGAAACGAGATATTTGCTTACATTGTATTGATGGTAACCTAGGAAAAGAAGACGAGTGAATTTAGTCATCAATGGTTTTGCAACCATTTATACTTACATAATTTCATTGTTTGTGTAACTTTTGAATTTGTTTTTATTTTTTTCATGTAAGTTCAAGTGAATTATTAAAATACTGTAATGAATAATCTCTTACATTACAAAAGTTTTTTGTATTCTTGAAAAAAATCTTGTCACCAACATAAAATAATAAACGAATTTGGAATATCAAAATTGGTGTTGTAAGTACACTTTATGTACATATAGCCTAAGTGGGACTGGACCTACAGTTTAAAGTGAGATCCAATCCACTGTGCATGGTGCCTGCAAAATTAAAAAAAAAATCTTATCCATTAAATAAATAGATTAAAACAGTTAAAAATAAAATAAAATATAAATACAAAAATATGAAAAAAAAGTCAAGAGGTACAAATTAAAGTAAGCTTGTGAATGCAGTTAATTTATATCTGTTGTAAAAAGTACAACATGTGACTGCTCACGAAAGTGAAATAAGCGTGTGTCCCGAAAGATTAATGTGCTTTTTCTGAAATATCCTGTCATGAATTTTGTTTCATAAGATATCTCTGCTTTCAGGTTATCACTGGAATGCAAATTGACAAGAAGTGACTTTCAGCAAGAACCTTACTCAGCTTCAAGCAAAAACTTCAAATTGATGTTACTTCCATTGAAATCTCTTACCATTTGCAGGGGTGGCAGTAATTTGTTTGATGACAAATGTGATCTTGTGGTTGATGTGCGAAATGAAACTAGAAAAGAATCTTTTGTTTGTTCAACATGTAACAAAATATTTGCTCGAAAGGCAAATCTTAGAGCACATGCAAAAATTCATAGTGGAGTGAAACCCTATGAGTGTACAATATGTAACAAATCATTTGCTCACAAGATAATTCTTACAGGACATTCAAGAATTCATACTGGAGAAAAGCCATATGTGTGTTCAACATGTAACAAGGCATTTGCACGCAAGGAAAATCTTAGAGTACATTCAAAAATTCATACTGGAGAGAAGCCGTATGTATGTTCAGTGTGTAACAAATCATTTGCACACAGTGATGGTCTAAGAAGACATACAAGAACTCATAGTGGAGAGAAGCCGTATGCATGTTCAGCATGTAACAAAGCATTTTTACGGCAGGAAAATCTTAGACGACATTCAGTAATTCATAGTGGAGAGAAACCCTATGTGTGTAGAACATGTAACAAATCATTTGCTTACAAGCAACGTCTTAGAGAACATTCAAGAATTCATACTGGAGAAAGGCCATATGTGTGTTCAACATGTAACAAGGCATTTGCATGCAAGGAAAATCTTAGAGTACATTCAGAATTTCATAGTGGAGAGAAACCCTAAACACACTTGCACACATACCATTCTTTTGCCAGGGTAGTTTTCTGTGAAAATGCCAACCCTCACAGCATGTTTTTTCACCGACACAATTGGGGTTCTCGCCATGACCTTGGAGGCATGAAAGCCAGATGGTTTCTGCCCTGTGTTGCCAACCTCCCGATAAGAAAGAGCTGTTTAATCTGTGAAATTCTGCTAAATGCTGATGAATTTTGCTAGGATCTAAAAAAGCAATAACAATGAATTATTATTGATAATTAGTAACAGTAATTTATTACTGATTATTTTTAGGATGCTTGTAATTTTAGGTGATGCATCTGTTTTCCGAGATGTGTTAAACATTGAAGTAGAGAAAATTTGGGATGATTTATCAACTACATAGTGGAACATGCACTTTATTTATGCCCCAAAATTTTCTACCAAGTCTTTCCATGAAATGTTCCTGTTCCTTGCGAGGTAAATGGGAGAATAAAGAAAAGATGAATAGGAGAGAGTGTGGTTGATGTCCGGATTTAAAATCTGTATGTCATTTTATTTTTAATCTCTCAAAATATCGTTCTTTGAATTTAATTTCTCCTTCCCAGAGGAGCAAGTTAGCAAATTATGTTAGATTTTCCCATTATGCAAATGCAGAGTGCTAGGTGTCAATGAAACTCAATTTGTGATAGATCTAGCATCATTATGGTTTGGTTTGGATCGCTGCCCTGCTTCAAAATAACTTCAAGCTAAATTTTATAACTTGGGTCTGTGTCCTCTCTTTCATTGCCTGAGGTGCAGGGGCCTGATTCCGACTCTCGTTGTGTCGAGGGGAGCTCCGATGCATTCGAAAATCGAAAGGTCCTTTGTCGAGCTTGCTACATGTGCTCCTTTGCCATTTAGCCCCATTGTTTCTTGGTGCACTCGATGTCTAAGTAGGATACGTCATCGATCTTATCGGTTTGTGTGCAAATGTGCTAAGTGTGTACAACATGTAAAAAATCATTTTATCACAGGTAACGTTTTGAGGACATTCAAGAATCCATACTGGACAGAGCTGTGTGGTTCATTCTATGTTAGATTGACCAATTTCGAAAATGTTTCCAGGTCATAATTGTGGATTTGGATGACACTTTCGCGGAGTCTCATTATCTTCCAAATTATGGAAAATGCAAAGCTTCTTCTTGGTTTGCAGTAGATGTGTGTGAAAAAATTAAATTTTGTAATAACATAATATGTAATTTAATATCCTTATGTGATTCTTGAATATATTAAAGTTAAAATGTTGTTAAATTGATGAATATTATAGTGGAATACGTACCCACTAATACATATTATTCAATATTTTTGAATAACTTTTAATTATTAAAATTTTGAAGTATCAGTATTGGTATTGGTGGGAATTGGTGATCAGCATCTATGTCAGTTCTACAGGGTGTCTACCTGTCAAGAATGTAAACAAAAAGTCAGGAAATCAACAGGTAGGGCAAGATAGTCAAGAAATTATGCTTGTCAAGAATTTGTGCTATTTTTTTTTCCAGTATAGTGAATTTACTTTGTTATACAGGGTGTATAGCGCAAGCTGACACACTTCAAAGTCCACGATAATAGAAGAAAAAAGTCTCAGTAAACATGAGTCTGCAAACGAGCCATTTTTGAGATAATTCCAAATGTGTTTTTGGAAGCCGTCACTGATTGCATTTTGTAAACACAGAGTGCTTTACTCCTTGCACGTTCCGAGGTTTGCTCTTTTCCCAAGAGGTGGTTTTGTAATGAAACAGGATGGATACAATCAGTACACAGTCTAATCATACTGTGGGAGTCACATCAGTTGTGCTGTACTGCATAGTTAAAATGGAACCTTACAGTAACGAAGAGTACATTTTACCAACTAGGACAACGTTTACAAACAATGAAGTCAGTGGCAGCTTGTAACCATACATTTGCAATTATCTCAAACGGCTTGCTTCCAGACTTGACTTGTTTGCTTCTAGTATTGCGTACTTTCAACTGTGTCAGTTTGTGCTATTACTTACGATACACCCTGTATACTTCTACTGGGATTTGATAAAATTGAATATTTGGAAATTAAAATTGTATTGAGTGGCCGCGGTGGCTCAGTCGGTAACATGTCTGACTACCATGCTCAAGGTCCCGGGTTCGATCCCCGGCCGGTTCGAATCCAGGAACTTTTCTAACGTTTGAAGTGGCCCCGGTGCCCACCCAGCGTCGAATGACATGGGTACCTGGTGGAAACCCTGGGGGGTAAAGGTGGTCAGGGGCGTGATGCTGATCACATCACCCCCACTCACGACCGGATGAAGAAAATGTGGGGCGTTACTCCCACACCCCCTATACGCCTTCATGTGGTGCTAAGCACAGGGGAGTACTTTACCTTTTTGAGTTGTGGTTAAGATTTGTTTATTTTGTTTTTTAATTATTACATACTTGCATGCATAAAGTTTTGTAAAAATATCAAATAAAGTAATGTAGCTATTCTCTATCCAAGATGAAGTCTGATGCATTATTTTTTACATGGATTAAAGCAAGTCTAAATTTCTTGTTAAAGTACAGCTTCAGTTTTTATCTTACCTGTCCTGTGGTAGGGATCTTTCATTGAATAAGAATATACATTTTTTTTTATTTCCAACTATACCTAAGTAGTGGGTAATTAAATAAATGTTAAGAGAAAGTGTGGGAAGTCAAGAAATTGGATAGAAAGGTCATGAAAAAGTCATGAATTTTGTTTTTGTTATTTCTTAGACACCCTCTTCCAGTTGGTATCAGCTCAGCTTTAAATAAATCCAAAATTTGCCTTAAGAAGCATTCATATCCAACTGAAAATCCACCCAGGAAAGTGGTATTATACAGAGTGTCCGAAAAGTCACGCAACCCGGTGTTTGCGACCGTATAACGGAATAGCGAAACGGAATTAGAAGAAACGCTTTCTGCCAAGAGAATGCCCTGTATATTGGGAAAATTTAGAGAGACAGACATATGTAAGAACATGCATGTTTTAATAACAAATAAGCAAAGTGTTGCCAAAGGCGGAAAAAAAATATTTGCAAATCGTGTATATTGATGCACAGAACTCACTGAGGTAAATTATTGCAACATTTCACAATACCAACGAACAATTTGGATGGCCATCTAATGAATTTGACAGAAAAAGAACTTTGGCGAAGTTTCAAAAACATTGCAGAAGGGAATAAATGGGCTGTTCCAAAAATCGATGTTTTCACAATATTACGAGGGACACTGGCAACACTGTTGGTGTCACGTGTCACTAACAGACGTGTTTCACCTCAGGCTGTCACACTAAGTCACTTTTAACGACAAAAGGAGAAAGTTGGTTATTCTCGAACATATGCAATAAATTACATACACCTTGCAACCCTGAAATGTGGGTATCACTACAAATTAAAGCAAATGTTTGAAGTGTCCACCATTTTCTTGGATACATAAGTTGGTTCGCTTGATCATGTTCTCAGATACCTTCCTGAGGGTTGCAGCATCGATATTATTAATTTCCTGTGTAATGTTTCGTTTCAGCTCCTCTAATGTTCTGGGTCCCGTTTGGTATACTTTCCCCTTTAAGTAACCCCACAGAAAAAAATCTCCAGATGTTAAATCGGGCGAGCGACTGGGCCATAAATCCTTGGATATTAGACGATCACCAAAAAATTCTCTCAGCATACGAAGAGATTCATTAGATGTATGGCAAGTTGCTCCATCTTGTTGTAGCCAAACATCACGTTCGTCTTCTTCCAGGAGAGCAACGAATTGCATTATGAGATCCCCGTACACAGCAGTATCCACTGTTGTCTCAAAGAATAACGGTCCCACAATACGACGTCGCGAATATTCCACACCATACACCGATTTTCGGAGAGTGCACGGTAGTTCATGCAATTGATGTGGGTTTTCTGTCGACCAATGCCTGGAATTTTGGCTGTTGACATACCTATCCAATTGAAACCACATTTCAGGGTTGCAAGGTGTATGTAATTTCCGTTATACGGTCGTAAACACCGGGTTGCGTGACTTTTCGGACACTCTGTAGTTTCTAGTAACCCTAATGTGTGCTCAAGAAACAGATTAGGTTGCCTCCATGTCTAGCACACAACTCATGTTACATGTTACTGAAGATACAAGAAATGAAAACATTAATGGAAAATGGTGGATATTTGAAATGGTGTACCACAAAAGGAACAGATGATATCCAAGCCTCACGACATAATCAGACGTTACCCTAATGTGCGTCAAAATTCCAACTTGTTATTCTTGCATGTTGCAGTACTATCCTGGAAGGTAGTCCTTTTTTTCTGGTGTCCAATAACATTTAACTCTCACTGTTAATGTGTGTTTCTGTGTTTGTGTGTATATGTATACAAGAATTTTCAAATTTGGAGGATACTGTAACAGGTATTGTTTGGAGCTACATGTTTTGACTGCTACATGAGCTTTGTGGCATCCCATTAGAAATTAGTAAAGTTTAAATTTGATTCTGGTTACATTTCTACTGAAAAAAGTGGAAAATTTCTCCCATGAAAAAATCCCAGTTTTTACATTAGATATTATTTTTTTTCTCCGAGAGCATCAAAAGCAAGTGCGCTGTTCTAAACAAGAATGAAACACATATTCGGCAATATGTACCATTTTGAACACTCCCTTTGAACAGCCCTTGCTTACGTGCCTGGCTGACGATGTTCAAATTTCATAAAAAAAATAATTTTTTAAACTTTTATCTTCTTCTACTTGATAAATGAAATTTAAGTTTGTAGGACCATAGGTGTGTAGTCTAGTGTGTACTGAAGATAACAAGATGTAATTTTTAACTCAAGCATTCATAGTTTCCTGCCAAAAAAACATCACGGCTCTTACATTTGGGAATATTTTTCTAAGAAAGTATCTGCAGCAAGTGTGCAATTCTTGGTATGAGAATGTAATGCATATCGGGCAATGTGCAGGTACTGTTTTGAACCCTCACTTTCTCGTGGGGCCTGATAAATTTTTAATTTTGGATGAAAATAAGATATTTTTTTTTACTTTCATCATCTATTTAGGAAATGAAGATTTTATTTTTTCAACAATAGGCATGTAGCTTTGACTACTAAAATGACGAGATATAATTTGTAGTTACCAAGATATAAAATTTTATTTAAAACCTTGGGCAATTCTAAACTTTCTCCTGAAAATGTACTCGGTGATTAAGAGTCTACATTTACTGTGCACTAGTCCCATGGAGTAACAAGTTGACACACATTACGGGAAGGTCTCATTACTCTTGGTTTGGCTGAACTTGGCTTTGATATCATCTGTCCCTGTTGTGGTACACCTTTTCAAAAATCCACCATTTTCCTGTAATTTTTCCATTCTTTTTGTATCTGCAATCACATGTAACATGAGCTGTGTGCAAGATATGGAAGCAATGTAATGTGTTTTTCTTGGGCCCACATGAGGTAACTAGGAAAGATAAGACCACTTTCCTGGGTGGATTACAGTAGTATTTTCAGGCACATAAGATATGCATGTTTTGACATATAATGTTTTAAGGCCATATTTTTGATTTTATTATTTGCTAATGTGAGCAAGCTGTGGATATTTTGATGCAATGAGATTTGTTTGGTGTGTAAATATCACCAAGCTGTGATCAATAGTTCCGAAGTTATTGGGTTCTGAAGTTAGCTTCGTTGCACATTTCTCAGATTTGGATCACATTTTCTGTTGCACACCATCTTCTTCCACAGGCTACAACTCTAAAACTCTAAAACAGTTAGAGAGTTGGCATATCTTCAAAAACATTCAAAGATTCATATTGTTGAAGAGCCTTTGACACAAGGGAGATCTTACAAAACATTCAGGAATTCATAAAGGATAGAAGCTCTATTCCTATTCAGCATTTGAGAAATATTTTTGACACAATCCAGTTCTATCAAGAAATTCAAGGATTCATGTTGGAGGCAAGCATTCTGTATTCGAGCATGTGTTTTAACATGAAATAGACAGTTTTTTAAGTGGGAAATTGTAAAAAGGAGAAGAAGGTTTTTGTAGTGGAATAGTTGGTGCAATTAACCTGTACCGCATCATCATAACACATATACCCATTCTGAATTGCTAGCAACATAAGCTCATGTGACTGCAGATAACTTTTCCAAAGTTATCTGACTGCTATAAAATATTTACAGTGTTGGCAAGTAACAGTTACTATTTAAGATCAAGTAGCTGTAATTGTAACAAGAGTTTTATCAGCAGAAGTACAGGAAAATCTCATTAATCCGAACCCTGATAAGCCGGAGACTTCAACTAATCTGGACAGGCAAAAGGAAATTAAAAAAAAGCAGAATGCAAGGTTTTAAATGTGGCTAGAAGTCAAGAACAGGAATATGGCTGCCCCATGCAGGTATCGAAGTTCAACACTCGCACCTTCGCTGTCAGATTAAACAAGATATGATTCATAAAACTGTTAATTTGGTACAGAAAAAGACTTGTTTTGTTTGGCAGAGCTTACCAATGTCCATGTAAATATTGAAATTAAGCAGCATAGTTGCTAGAAATCGCTTGGCAAGGTCGTGTGTTGGAGAATTAATGACCAGGGTATCTGATCTACCAGGCGGAACAATATCCATACAGTAATTTGGTGCAGTGGTTAGCGGCACCACCTTGGAGAGCATGTTGTGTTTTGTAATACAAGTTCAAGTCCTGGTCACGGATTTTTTTTTTTCTTTTCAAATATTTATTACGTGTGTTGCCTTCAATTCATGTTTTATTGTTGAATGATCTGCTTGGAGAAATATTACAGTAAATTATTTTAAAATTATTTTTACTTGTACCTTCATATTTTTAGAAGCTTACAAAGCATGCTTACTATTAACATGTTATTTTTTTGCTCAACAGACATGCGGAGAGAGGTACAATGCATGCAGTCAAATGTACAATATTTACATATTAATAGTGTTTATATCAACAGACAGGTATTATTAATGTTTCGATTTTCGAGTTCTTCATGCTTCTTCTACAAGAAAGTATCTATGCTTGTGCCTCATAACAGCATTTCCAACACGTTGAATTGACCTTTATTAGAAGAAAACCAAATTTGTAGTGCTGGCTTTCGTTAATTTATTTCGTAAGCATACAGGATGGATACGCAACGCAGCCATTGTTCCAATTATTTCCCAATCCCAATGCAATAACATGCTTTCGAGCATGGCGCTCTTGTAGTTCTATATTTAACGCCAGGCTGTGTTCCAGTCAACGCTGTTTGAAACTATACTAACAGATGGCGTGCAGATCGATTTCCTGTCATTTCCGTGCTTCAGAGTTGCCAACACACTGTTTTAGAGAATGAACCATGGTTTATTTAACTGGCAGTTACTTTCACATTGAAAAAACCGGTGCTGGTTAAGACTGGCTGTTATCTCCAACTGGCAGTTAGTTAACAGATTAACAGGACATTGAAAAACAGTCAACTTATCCCCCCATTAATCTGGATTAACGAGGTTTTACTGTATATTTTCAACAGTTACTTTTACAGATATAACAGTTAAATTGCTATGTAAGTGTCATAAATTATAATGCAATAATTATTGGCGATTTAGGGCTTAAAGTGAATTAAGACTCTGTTTCTGCTGTGAACATTGGACAACCATTTTATTTATTTAATACATGACCTAGGTACACAAAAGTCCATCCTTTGTTACATTAATTCTTGCAAACAATAGATAAAGAGGAATTCTTGTACTAAATTCGTCTCTTATCAGTGAGCCGTCAGGACATTATGTCCTAGGGAGAATTGAATTATCTCTTTTCCATTAAAATTTAGCTTACTCCTAACTATGGTGTTTTAACAGACTAAAAGTCATGCAGACTAGATCATTTTTATGTCATTGCGCTACAATGACAGTGTCATTCCTCTGACTAATGGTACCTCTTTGTACGCAATTAATTTCTAGGGGAAGACATGTATAACTTTAAACTAAAGGAATGATAGTGTCACTCTTACTACTATTAATTCGGCTTACACTCTGCATAGTAGCAGACATTAAATGCTCCGAAACATATATGAAACACGTGCACACTCTCTTACGTATTCCATTATTTCTGTGCATACAAGTAAAACACCTATTATTATTTCTTAACTAGAACATATAATTAACAAGCGGGTTATAGTTCAACCGACCATGCATAGCCAACAATTAGCATTTCGTTTTTTCACATATTAACATAATTCAGTTCTGAAACAATTTACTCCTTAAATAAGGTGAAATAAAATGCAATGCGACTAACTCATGTATTTTCTCAACTATCTCCTTGTCAATTTGCACTACAATTATTAGTATCAAGGCTCCCATCTTCAGGGGCAAGGAAATTTCAGTCATTTTAACTACGAGTGAGTCGACCACTTGACCTTGAGCATTTCAAAATTATATGAAATCAAATTAAATATCCTCCTTGCAATAATCTTAACAGATTACAGCTTAAAATACATAAACACAACTGGTGTTACGGTCTGTTTTTAAATGAAAAGAAAATTGAAACTTCAAATAACTTTAATTAATTAAAAAAACAAAACAATTGATTCAGCATACTCTCTGCTGTGACTCACTGAATACTTAATGGTGCAATTGAGTCTGAATCAATTAACGCTAAATTAGTATCTTTCATTGCGATAACCTTAATATTGACTTTTAGTCCTAGTTGAGAAATTAATTAATAAAAAAATGGTAAATTTTATTTCAAGGGACCCCTGTAAGTCAGAATTAAATGCCACTTTCTACCGTAGTTAAAATCCTGAGAATGACGAAAATTTCCCAGGTGGTAGTTCTGTCATAGCCGTCGAGACCTGACCAGGGTACTGGGTTCGAGTGAACTACAGCGCTACCAGGAGCGGAATGACAGGGGTTTGTCGACATGTGCCCAGGCTGGCCACATTCTGGGGACAATGAGGCTCCCTCAAGTCCGACATAGAACTTGACGGCCAATCCTTGCACCAAATTGCCAACCTGCCACGGATAACTGCGAAGAAGCTGGGGCTCAGGGTTATTCCTCGGTCACCCGTGCCTACTGAAAAAACATCTTATTTTATTTTCCTCCACATTTTAAATTGTGTTGGTGATCCACCATGACTTCAGGTTGATTAACCAATCGAGGGGTGCGGGAGTGGGGAGGAACTCTGAATTAAACCCGAGTATCAACATTAAACATCATTTACAGTTTTGACGCACATTCCATAATAAAGCCCCCCAAGAAAAAAATCCGTGGGGAACACAATTCTGATATATCATATAAATCCGGTGCAAAATTAAAATCCCAGATCTCAAATCACATAGCGATATATTTTTTAACTCATTTCCATATAAATGGATGAAAAGCCCAAGTATCGCCATCCACATTGCGATCTATTTTACAAGAAAAGCAACGTGCTAAATCCTGAATCTCCAGCACATAGCTTTCCAGCCTTTGGAACGTGGGGATCGAACCAATGGGTGTTTCTCACCCCCCACCATTGTAGCACTTGATGGTAGAGACGGCCCGAAAAGGGCCAGCTTAGCATTAATGTAAAACTCATGTTTTGATTGAAGCACATCTGACAGCAATGAGAATGGCAGATTAGGGTGTGAAAGAAGTAAACTTACCCTGCTTGGTAAACGAATAACTCTATAGCTCCAGCTGTTGCTTCTTCAGACGATTACCAACCGAAGACTTCGTATTACCCCTCTCACCTGGTTTTGTTCTATCTACTTGACCTTCGCTTACTTTGCTAAAGGTAAGCATCCTCCGTTTCCTGTGTAAAACTCCTTACTCTACAATATTCTAGGAGCAAGTCCTGAGAGGATCTTTATTCTTTAACCGGGCAGGGAATGTTATGATATTCGAGGATGGTCATTTTGACCTCACACGCCACCTCAAGCAAGATGCCGCTGTACACATTCTCCCAGGTTAAATAGTCAATTTTCAAGTATGTCCCCTTATACCTGGTCATCCAGCATTATGGATGGGTCACACGAAACAACTCTAATGGTACTGAGGGCAGCCTCACCATCTCAGGATTTCAGAGTCAAATAATGTATGTACTTTACTGTTCTCCTGGAAACCTGTAATTGGAAAGCAGGCTTGTAATTGTTGGAATGAGGCTACCTATTGAAGATGACCATTTTCTATAGAAGTTTGAGAGCCAGTGTACCTGGAGAAATGTAATCAATGCTGAACATTGTAACAATACTAATATTTTAAAATTGCTCATACTTCTGATATGCAATTAAATGAAATGAAATTAACTGTAATTAGGCATAAGTAACTATTATTTTAAGAAAGATTATAAGAATCAATTATAGCATGCAAAAACTTCTTATCCAAATGGACGATAATCATTATTTTGACTTTTAATTATAACAAGGACTGAATCATTGCTTATTATTACCAAAAAGTCAGTAAAAGAATGATCTACGTTAAAGTGAACGAAATACAACCAAATTGAATTTTGTTGCCAAGTTTCTTAGCTATTGTCCGAATGTTCTTTCAATTTATTGACATTTTCATTGGGGGGGCTTGTGTGTGTGTTTCCTCTTTTCTAATCTATCTTGCATCTTGTTTCACTTCCTTTCGCTTCGTCTCCGATGAACAATTATTTCAAGACAGTGTTTGTGTATGCATGCATTCTAATTATGCATTTCAATATTGCGAAATAATTGCGAATTAGTTTTAATCTTGTATTGCATCACATTATGTCCTTCAAGAGCAAAAATACAAGGACCATACTCCATTTTATATATTCGGTGACAGTGATACAAATTATGGATGGTAGACAATGGTGAAGAATTAAATTAGTTTTTCATAATTCAAATGCATGAATATCTGAGCATAGTGCCCCTATCATATGGCTTCTTAACTTAAAGAATTATTGTTTACTTGTTGCATGTTGATGGTCACATTTGTTTGATTACAACATTTTTACAACTGGCAAATGTATATGGATTAAAATTAAGTCTATTAGGAAAGTTTTGAAATCTGCATGCAAAAACCAATGCAATAATTGAAAAATCTTTTCGGAAGAAGAGATTATTTGCTAAGTTCTCTCTGTTGAGAAAATTAAGACAATATGGTTAGATGAAAACATGTATTGAGGTAATGAATAGTTTACATTTTGTAGAAAGCGTTTTTGGATACAAAGAATTCATCAAAGTAGATCATCGTACCCAGAAATTATCTCTTTTTCACAGATGACTTGGGGTGTATGATGTTACCTTTTCGAACACACATCTGTATTCCCAATGGTGTAGTGGTAAAATCGTTGTCTTTTAATCAAGGGGTTCTACATTAAACTGTAGTTTCAGTCTGATTAACCTATTTGTGCATAAAAGGGGACTTAAAACTGAATTCAAACTGAAACTGAAATTTCAACCTCTCTCCTGCATAGTACATCCTGGAAACTTCATTCTCGCAGGCTAACTATGTAGTCTTTGGCACCTGGAAACATATTCAAGATAATGATTTGTGAAGTTTGTGGTTTGTGTACACGTGTGCGTGTTTCTGTTCACCCCTTTGTCACTTTCATCTAATCACCATTCAACCTCACCATTAATAATGGCCACAACTTGCAGAAGAGTGATTTATAATATATCAAATCAGTCGAAACTGCCACAGTGTATTCTTCCACAAACGTAGTTTCATTAGTTCATTACACTTCGAAAGTCATGGTAAAAGTTTTAATTTCACAGTGCATCATTAATGGATCAAGGCAGCTAACTCCTTGAACAATGGTGTTATTTTCTGAAAATCTCAAATATTCCCATCTACGTATCTTCTGTTGAGATAAAATTACACGTTTGCCCTGAGTTTTCAATGTATTTTTCCTCCAGTAATGGTATGATGCTGTTGTCTTATAATGAAGGGGTCCTGGTGGAAATATGTATAATAATACTCAGTGATTCATACCTCACTTTAAATTGTAGGTCAGCCTATCTGAGCATAAAAGAGTGATTAAAAACAAACAAAAACGTTTTCTAGATATTTCGTGACATAACTTTTTCCTTACTTCATCTGTATCTACAGATTCTGTTGACATTTTCCACTAGATATGTGGTACTTCTAAAATTTAAACTATTCTTATTGTGCCTGATTATAGATCTCTGATGTCCTCGAATCAAAGCTTTCCTTCTAGCCCTTCCCTCCTATTAATTCTACGTAAGTTAATCACAAGAAAAATCACATGATTGCATAACTGATAGGAAAAAATATATATGAGGGGGAGAATTTATAAATAGGATTAACCACTAATTAACTACTCACTAATCCTGTAGCTTTCCTACATACCCACAGAACTGTTACATCAAATTATTTACCTCTGTATTGATTATTGTGTTTGTTTCTCATTAGCAGAACTAACATAAACTTGATTTTTGGATACCATATCATTATTTTAATATAACAGGTATATAAAAATTGGGATGAAACAAATAATGAGACACATCAAATTACCAATGTCCTTTCTGCTATTTCATTGTAGGCCCAAATAGACAGCTGAAACAATTTCGTGCACAACTGAAGGAAGCAATGCAAGGAAGAGGTTTTTTTTTGTTTATTAATAGATTGCTCTAACCATACCCATGACAAAGTTGAGGAAGTTGAAAGAGAAGCCTAAAATAATTTCATTTAACATAATATTTACTCTCACTTTCGTAAACTTATTCACAATATCATTTTTTTTATGTGATGACATTAAGTGAATGTTTCTAGCAAAACTTATTTCATAAGTAAAATATACATGTAGTGAACACCAGAATTCACTTCTTTATGGAATATTCACATTTAGACTGGGACAATTTTCGAAAATTCTGACTGTAGGAAGCATTTTTGAGGAAAAGCGGGCAAACAACATTTTCTGAATGTATTTGATGTGCTGATTACGAATATTTTGTTTGCCACTCTCGATTTTGGTGTTATATGCTTCAAATCGCTAAAAAACAAAATGGCGGCCATACGAAATTAGTTCCTATTAACTTTTGAAGGAGCAGAATCAAAATAGTGATCTTGGTGTCAAACATTATGTTTATGGGTATGCTGAATCCAAATATTATGTTTTGTAATCTGAAATTTTAAGCTATGTGCTCCAAATCGCTAAAAACCAAAATGGCGGCAATACGAAATGAGGTCCTAATAACTTTTGAAGGAGCAGAAAGAAAATAGTGATCTTGGTGTCAAGCATTATGTTTTTGGGCATGCTGAATCCAAATATTATGTTTTCCAATCTGAAATTTTAACCTATGTGCTCCAAATCGCTAAAAAACAAAATGGCGGCCATACGAAATGAGTTCCTATTAACTTTTGAAGGAGCAGAAAGAAAATAGTGATCTTGGTGTCAAACATTATGTTTTTGGGTATGCTGAATCCAAATATTATGTTTTCTAATTTAAATTTTAAGCTGTTTGTTCCAAATCGCTAAAATACAAAATGGCGGCTACGTGCATCCATGCAATGTTTCGTATCCATACTTTTGAACTAGGAATAAAACAGTGTAACAGTACGTTTTTAATACAGAAAAAAAGTATAGAACATTTCTGAAGTAAAGATGCAAAATAATAATATTATTCAAAACATAAGACCATATTGAAATATTAACAGTACCAGTGTATGATAAATCCGCACGTTATCCTTATTCAACCTTATTTTGCCTACAAAAATACTATAACATTTTTCTAGTCACGAATAAGTTTTGGAACGAGCTGTCCATCAACCATTTTCCATCCCAAGATAGTAGGTGGTGGTAACACAGGTTTTGGTATGACCGACTGCCTCCACACCATGGCTTGATAGTGGGCCCATTGTACATGTAACCGTAGAGCATCGGTAGTGGGGGGCAGTGCTTGTGGGGTTTTTCTTTGCTGAACAGCTTTACTCTGACTTCATCACAGCTGCTTGCATTCGGTACACCATACAACTTGCATATGAACTTCTCTGCCTTGTGTGCTGTTTCTTGTTTCAATTCGTCAACACCAAGATTTAGTAGATCATTATTATTAGTGTTAAATATTTTCCATGCTGTCTTGTTACTGATCCCAGCAATGTAGGATACTGTGTCGCATCCTGTTATGGCGTGGAATGGGATGAAAGTTTCGAAGACAGGATCCGTAAATGAAAGCTTCTGCCTGACTTCATGTACTGGAATGTATATATATTTTTTTTATGTTACTGCTCGCAACCACAATTTCGCACATCTAATCTTGTGAAATAACGCTACCAATTGCACTAATACATCTGCATCACGTGCTGAGACAACAATGTTATCAGCACCAGAATTAAGACAGTGAACTATAGTGCAGGAGGCCTTAGAAAGAGCGTTTCGTGGGCTAACAGCAGACGTCGCTCCCACACTATTGCCGATACTCTCGTGTCGTCTGCTCCTCAGCCGAACAAACAGGCCGAGGTAGCAAAAGGCAGAGGTCACTCGCCCTTCCAGAAGGGTGCAGCGAGCTAGCTGTGGCAACCGGGCTCGCTCATTCGCAGACCTGATTGGTTCTCGCAGACACACCCCCATATTGTCGTCTGCTGTAACCCCGCGAAGCGATCTTTCTAAGGCCTCCTGCACTATACACTTCGTGGTTTGCCTGCAATCCTTCAATAGACAAATCACGACTGTTTGTTCGTACGTTATCCTCCTTGTGAAATCCACCGGAAACCACAAATATTTTGTCTTCAGGAGCATTGTTGATCAAATGATTAGAGAGAAAACAGGCCAAATCTTTTTTATTCTCTGAGTTAGCAAGAAAGTCACTGAATTTGTTGGGGATTGGCACGGATCCATTTTGTATTACTCTCCTTACTAAATGAGCATGTTTCAAGCCCCTATCCCTTGTTCGAGCCTTGATTGAAGTTTCGTTATAACGATCAAAGGTGACATCAATCCTCTTAAAGCTTCTTCCCATAGAAACAACAAGGTTAAGAAATGCATCTGCCAGTTGACCAAAGTTTAAAACTCCTGCAGGCTTTCCAAGTGCAACAACTAATGCTTGACCATCTATTATAAGGCATGACGCAGACGGAATTGATATATCAGGCGGACAAATTAGATCCTTGGTCATCACATCAGCTAGAATGGCTTTGTTTCCTGTTCTCAGACTTCCGTTTGTGTTGGCAATGAAGATTGGAATTGGCATTAGTTCATGACACAAAATGCGATTTAGATCCAGATTACGACCTGCCTCATAGGCAGCTACGAGGCGCTGGAGAATATTCCTGGCAGTTTTCAAAATGTTTTCCTTGCCACTTACTACCAATTTAACTTCATAGAGGGACTTAAAGGTCTTTGCATTTGACTTATGTAGAGGATCACTTAACTCGCCTTGTGTGTGACTTTTACCAGGGGCCATCATCCTTTCCTTCACGAAGGTGTCTAGCTTTACCTGGCCCAGTGTTTCAGCTTTGCGGAGAGTATCTTGAATATCTGAAGTAGCTAAATCCTTTGTTTGTGGCAATGTTCTGAAGGAACTGATAAGAAACATCTTAAGATGATGGCTCACAGGTGCAGGTCTTTTCAAATTTATAAGTGGATCCATGGTTTCTATCATTCTGAAATAAAGTAAAAAAAGAAAAAAATGTATCATAGGTTTAGTCATTTTTGTGGTTCTTTTGTTTAAAATAGAGGAAAAAAACTACAACAATTTTCAAACATGTCAGATTAGAAAACATAATATTCGGATTCAGCATACCCAAAAACATAATGTTTGACACCAAGATCACTATTTTCTTTCTCCTCCCTCAAAAGTTATTTGGAGCTCATTTCGTATAGCCGCCATTTTGTTTTTTAGCGATTTGGAGCACATAGCTTAAAATTTCAGATTGAAAAACATAATATTTGGATTCAGCATGCACAAAAACATAATGTTTGACACCAAGATCACTATTTTCTTTCTGCTCCCTCAAAAGTTATTTGGAGCTCATTTCGTATGGCCGCCATTTTGTTTTTTAGCGATTTGGAGCACATAGCTTAAAATTTCAGATTGGAAAATATAATGTTTGGATTCAGCATGCCCAAAACATAATGTTTGACACCAAGATCACTATTTTCTTTCTGCTCCTTCAAAAGTTATTAGGACCTAATTTCGTATTGCCGCCATTTTGTTTTTTAGCGATTTGGAGCAAATAGCTTCAAATTTCAGATTACAAAACATAATATTTGGATTCAGCATACCCAAAAAACATAATGTTTGACACCAAGATCACTATTTTGTTTCTGTACCTTCAAAAGTTATTTGGAGATCATTTCGTATGGCCGCCATTTTGTTTTTTAGCGATTTGAAGCACATAACATCAAAATCGAGAGTGGCAAACAAAATATTCGGAATCAGCTCATCAATTACATTCAGAAAATGTTGTTTGCCTGCTTTTCCTCAAAAATGCTTCCTACACTTTTTACAGCCACATTACTGAGGATTTGCACCAGGCTAATTTCCCCAAGTGCATATATTTATTGAATTTGATTGGGTATCACTGTTTTAGAATTTCACAAACATTATTTTTGCATGAAAATGTGCATTCATCATTATTGCACCGTTTTGTATTGAGATCTCAAATAATTGTGTTATACTTACTACTATCAGATTAAAGATTATGGATACTCGAGTTTCAACTCCAATTTAAAGTTAGCCAGTAGACCTGCATAGAAATAAGTTACATCAAAATTTAGCCTCTTCATATCTGTGTTAATGTTTGGTAATCATTTTTTTTAGTATACTTCCCAATTTTTGTCGTGAGGACAAAACAGTGGCGTTTTTTTGTGTGTGTTTTCCAAATGACCGCTTTCTTTGAAATCCCATGATTAAAAGAAAATTATCCTGACCATGATGCAATTTTAAAATACAGTGTGTCCGAGAAAAAATATACCAATAAAGAATTTAAATAACTCAACAATCGTTAACGATAGAAATGTCAAATAATGTTTATTTGGAAGAGGGAAGAAAGGATTTTTTTTACCACCACAAGGGAAAAAATCGTAACATAATTAAGCGCATGCACGGCTTTGTTCGTGAGTGTACAATGGTGCCGTTTACTGTTCAGCAGAAAGTTGAGTGCTGCTTTTGGTTTGCAGAATTGAAGTCTCCTGTAACGGTACATAGAAGATTCCAGCAACAATATGGACAGGAAGCACCAGAACGTCATTACATTGTTAAATGGCATAAACAATTGCTGGAAACAGGGCCTTTGTTGAGGAAGAAAGGTAGTGGTCGGAAGCGTGTGAGCGAGGATAAAGTGGTTGCAGTTCAGGAAGCTTTCCAGAAAAGCCCGCGTAAATCTGTGAGACGTGCTAGTTCTCAACTTCAAATTCAACGTTCTACTGTGCATGATATCGTACATCAAAGGTTAAGGCTTAGAGCCTACAAGTTACAGCTTGTTCAGAAACTAAAGTAGTAGTAGTCAAAATGTATGTTTGACTGCAACCCTGATTTTTCGACCCCTCAGAAAATCGCATCGAAACCTCAAAATCTCACTTTCTCTCCACGTTCCGCGCCTCATTTATTGCGCTGACGATGTTTCACGACGCAGAAAAGCCGTGATGAGTAAATTCACTTTCTCATCCTTGAAGGATGAATGCACCTTATCGTAATTTTTTTCCAAGTCCGGGACCAAATGTTTATATATATATCGTGACCTTTGTAAACCTCTCTCTCTCGGGGGGGAACGATGTGCCACACACACACACGCGCCTCTCATTATTTTTTCCGTATTGTGACGCAAGCAAACAAACAAATAATAATAATAATTGTTTTTTTTTTTAAGGATCCCCTGGCCCCTATATAACCTCGCCAGGGGTGCGTGGTGCCCAACCAAAAAAAAAAAAAGTAAAAGGTTCTCTAACGGCTGCGGTTATAGATTACCACACCTCTATAGAGTTTCACGTGTTTGTTTTTTTCTCAAAGATCCTATGGGACACCTCTGTTTGTCAAAAATTCGAGATATTTGCAATTTAAGATTTTTTTAAACGCTGTGGACTTGGAAAATTTTTGATTGATGAAAAAATTGGTTCCATGATGACATATGTTTATTTTGGTATGGGTGGACAGAGGACACCGAGACTCGACCAACCCACTAAACCCGATCTTTCTACGACTATTTGTTCAAAAGTTACGAGTGATCAAAATTTTGGAGGGTGGGCTAACTTCTTACCTCTTGACCTCAGGACCACCAAAACTTGGTACACGTATTCTCCACCTCCAAAATCGACAGGGGGGGTAGCTTCGCTACCGGAATGGGGGTGTTTTTCGATATATTTTTTCGATAACTCTTACCATTTTCGAGATATTTGCAATTTAAGATTTTTTTAACGCTGGACTTGGAAAATTTTCGATTGATCAAAAAATTGGTTCCATGACAACCTACGCAAATTTTGTTATGAGAGGACAGAGGACACCGAGACGATGCTAACGCAAGAAATCCCAGCTCTCTATGATTATTTTTTTCGAAAGTTACGAGTGATCAAAAATATTTTTTTGGCAATTGGCCCACTCTTGACCTCCGAGAACCTCCGAAAACTTGGTACACGTACTCTGCATCACCAAACTCGACAAGAGGGTCAACGGGAAGGATATTCGCGTTATCTCTTACTGTTTTCGAGACATTTTTTGCAATTTAACGCTGGACTTGGAAAATTTTCGACAGATGGAGGTCAAATTTGGTTCCATGACGACCTATGTTTATTTTGGTATGGGAGGACAGAGGACACCGAGACTCGACCGACGCACTAAACCCGACCTCTCTACGACTATTCGTTCAAAAGTTACGAGTGATCAAAGTTTTGTGAGGTGGGCTAACTTCTTACCCCTTGGCCCCAGGACCACCAAAACTTGGTACACGTATTCTATACCTCCAAAATCGACAGGGGGGGGTAGCTTCGCTACCGGGATGGGGGGTGTTTTTCGATATATTTTTTCGATAACTCTTACCATTTTCGAGATATTTGCAATTTAAGATTTTTTTAACGCTGTGGACTTAGAAAATTTTCGGAATATTTTTTCTTGTTCCATGAAGACCTATGTTTATTTTGGTATGGGAGGACAGAGGACACCTAGACGATGCTAACGCAAGAAATCCCAGCTCTCTCTATGATCATCCTTTCGAAAGTTACGAAAAATATTTTGGCAATTGGCCCACCCTTGACCCAGGAACTCTAAAAATTTTGTACACGTACTTTGCATCACCAATATCGACAAAAGGGTCAACGGGGAGGATTTTTGCGCTATGTCTCTCTCTTACTGTTTTTTTTTCGAGACATTTGCAATTTTACGCTGTGGACTTGGAAAATTTTTCGACAGAGGGGTCAAATTTGGTTCCATGACGACCTATGTTCATTTTGGTATGGGAGGACAGAGGACACCGAGACTCGACCGACACACACTAAACCCGACCTCTCTACGCGTACTCTACGTCACCAGTGCCTCCCAGATGGCGCAGTAGTAGCGTCGTTGCCTTGTAAACAAGGGGTCCCGGATTCGATACCCGGTGGAGGAACATAGAGGTTCGGATCCCACTTTAAACTGTAGGTCCAGTCCCAATTAGCCTTACTGTGCATAAAGTGGACTTAAAACACCAAATCAATCCAATCTACGTCACCAAAGAAAATCGACAAGGGGAGATTTTTCGATAACTCTCACTGTTTCCAAGGTACTTTTAGGTTTTTTGATAGACGACAATGACGGAGTCATCAATGAGTAAACATCTGAACTCGGTGAACAAGTCAACTTTTTTCAGTACGTCAATATTTTTTTTCTTATTTCTTAGTGAATGGGTTATAGGTGACTTGCAACGACGAAGGTCTTCTAGCAACACGTACTTAGCTTCTGCCGGCGTAATTTGCTAAAAATATGTCTTTAACTATTGTCATTTAGGAACCGCCTCAGTCCTGTTGTTAATTTGGAAAAGGTAATTGATCCAAAAATAATAATGGGGGGGGGGCAATTAAAGGTTCCAAATGACAATAGTTAGAGTTTCTCCATGTCATGTCCTCTTCCTCTATAGAAGGTCATATAAATGTGCTAATTGGTTGGCTAAGGGGGATTTCCTGATTAGTAAATTGAGGTTATAAATACGTATGTATAAAGGTTTTGCTAATATGGAATGCTAAAGCTCAGTACTTGGCTCTCTCAGGGATTCGAATTCTATTAGGTTAAACAGCATAGAAATTTCACAGCAAGAATTCTCATATTTACTGACGATATTCTTAACAACCTGTGTTTTGATTCCACTATAAACTGTATACAAAATATGCAGTCCCTAGAATGAGATGGACGAGGCTTATGAACCTCGACCTATACAGTTGTACAATCTGGCAATGAATGGATGTTTTCTTTTTATTAAGCATGGCAGAGTGTTTTCGCTTATTTTAATATCAGGCAACAATGTTAGAAAGTGTCCCCCAAGAATACAATTTAAAATTACTAATGTGATATGAACCTTAGCTGAATATGAATATGAAAGTAAAGTACTTTGAATAATTGAGGGGAACAATCACAAATAAGCTTGCAACGGTATTGGGAGGTGTCACGAGTTCAAACTTCAGACGATTTCTGTTAATCTGCTAAGGTGATATCAGTACGAAAATTTGTAAAAAAAAAAAAAAAAAGAGGCAATTTTTAGCTAATGGCAACGATGAGGATGAATAATGATAATTATGATGAAATTGATGTGTGTGGCACTTAGAAAACAAAACTTTTAAAGTGTATTGCACCAACAGCTACCCCCTCCCCAAATACAAGGCAGTTAACAGAGGTGTATATATTTGTTGGTTTACGAGTCTGAGGGCTTAAGTTAGTATGTTCACTATAGCTATACATATTAAAAAAATGAAATGACCTGAGCAATAAAATATAACAACACCGATTCTGGCTTTTTTTGTCGGATGACGTAGTGGTAACGTTTGTTGCAATCTCACACCTCTGATGGTGTATAAAAATTAATGTTTTGCATAACATGAAATATTGTTAATGGGAATGTGTTGTTTCTAATGTTAAATATAGAAAGCAGATAACAAGAAAAAAGAAGAAAAGAAATAATATTGCAGGTAGATACGGAGCCTCAGCCCAAACACATATATGATCAGACAGGATGTCAACGATGCATTCATAACTAACATGTGATTATTCAAAAATTGAAATAGTACAGTGGGAAACAACCAACTAACTAACTCTCTAAGCTTTTTTTTAAAACCCGAAGAGAGCAAATACAAGCACAAGCGTAAATAATTAAATAAGTTACAAGGGGTTCGAATCTTTTGATCTAGGTATGGATGCAGACAGGTACTAAGTTTTGTGTGTGATAATGGAAAATCCCCCTTCAATATAATAACATAGTGGTAATGTTTGGTCTTGCCTTGTTCCTATCGATAACATAGTGGTTACACGAAAGAAAGAAATAAAAAAAATTAAAACACTGCGTCCCCCTATTAAGAAATACTTCTCGAAATTTATTCAACTTTTTTGTTCTCTTCCTATCTTCGTAACTAAAAAAAAAAAATGTTTTGTCAAACGTTTGGATGACTATGAAAATATTGAAACATATGATGTAATAATAAAATGTTGTTGCATTGTAATCAAATGAATTCGTTGAATATGTAGAATATGGTAGGATATATCTTAAAATGTTAGAAGCTATTTGTTATGGTATTTTTTCTCTTGCTCTCTCTCTCTCTCCACTTTTTCTTAAATTTTCATCATCATAGTTAAAATTAATCCAAGAGAAAATATATATTTTGTGTTGACATGGGAAACATGCAATAAAAATGCATGATCAGTAGTTAAGGTCAAGAGCTGAATAAACAGTGAGGGTGATACACGCAAGCTTCCAGCTGTGTGATTAGTACAAAATTGAGAGATGGAAGGCTTTTGTTGCTAAATCTTCAAGTTTAAGAAGGCAAAATAATTAGTTGGTTAATACGGAGCTAATTAGGAACTGGCATCCTCGAAGCTTCATGCTGCAAGCCTCGCTTTTTACAAGTGTATTTCCGACATGATCCTCATGCTTTTTTTTGTTACAGATAACATCAAATGCCGTGACATGCGATTTTCCGGCTCTTCTATTCACAACACAAATACTTATGTTTTTCTTTTATATCGCAACGATGAAGATAATTAGTACTATATGGGGGTTCGGTGAATCTCAGACTTCCAAGAAAAAATGAAACTCCTGTAGGATTTTCCGTGTAGCAGTGAGACACACTAACTAACTAACTAACTCCCTAGCCTTCTTAAACCCGAAGGTTCATGGCTGCAGCAACACAGGCCTTCCATCTGTCCCTATCTTGAGCAAGTTCTATATACTCTTTTCTATCCCTACCGATTTCCTTTAGGTCCATCTCAACGTTGTCTCTCCATCTTTGTTTTGGTCTTCCTACAGGTCTCTTAAGTAGGTTTAATTCAGGAAATGCATGTCTTCTCGTTTAATATCTAAGAAAATAAAAGTTAAAATATACAAAACAGTAATTTTGCCTGTAGTATTATATGGGTGTGAAACTTGGTCTCTTACAATTGAAAAAAGAACATAAATTCAGAGTATTTGAAAATAAGATCCTTAGGTAAATATTTTAGCCTAAAAGGGGTGAAGAAACAAGTGAATGGTGAAGGTTACATAATTTAGAAGTACATAATTTATGTTAGTTTCCAAGTATTATTAGATTGATGATTAAATCACGAATACTTAGGTGGGCACGAAATAGAAAGGAATAAAGGAGATTTTACAGGAATCTTGTTGGGAAACTTGATGGTAAAGGACCAAAACGAAGATGGAGATGGATCTAAAAGAAATCTGTAAAGATTGGAATAGAATATATATAAATTTTGCTCAGGATAAGTACAAATTGAACTGTAACCACGAATTTTCAGAATCAAGAGTGCTAGAGAATCAGTTAATTAATTAATATTTAATGTAATAAAGGTAGTAATATAGTATTCTTATTGAGAAGAGAATTTCTACAAAACTTATTTTCCTCGTACGTTTATTAATAGCACTTACATTTGACATATTTGACTAATCGCGAATCAACGTACGGAAGCCGTTGGAAGCAGTTTGAAGACTGAAATGGCCATGGAAGGACACTTATTATAATTTTAATATTTTAGTATAATGTTTTGGGAATTGCTTCTCGATAATGTTTGATATTTAATTTAATCTGTTGTTAGATAAAATACATAATTTTTAGAATTTAAGGATGGAATATATGAACAGCCAATGAATGATACGTTTTGACTAATCGTGAAGATGAGTATCACAGTACGTTTTATACGTTCTTATATAAACGTTGAAACGTTTAAGAACGTATAAGAACGTTTACCGAAACGTTTCAACGTTGTGAAGAACGTTTACCGAAATGTTTCAACGTTGTTTTCAGTAAAAACAACGTTGAAACGTTTCGGTAAACGTTCTTCACAACGTTGAAACGTTTCGGTAAACGTTCTTATACGTTCTTAAACGTTTCAACGTTTATATAAGAACGTATAAAACGTACTGTGAAGATGAGTATCACAGTACGTTTCAACGTTTATATAAGAACGTATAAAACGTACTGTGATACTCATCTTCACGATTAGTCAAAACGTATCATTCATTGGCTGTTCATATATTCCATCCTGAAATTCTAATAATTATGTATTTTATCTAACAACAGATTAAATTAAATACCAAACATTATCGAGAAGCAATTCCCAAAACATTATACTAAAATATTAAAATTATAATAAGTGTCCTTCCATGGCCATTTCAGTCTTCAAACTGCTTCCAACGGCTTCCGTACGTTGATTCGCGATTAGTCAAATATGTCAAATGTAAGTGCTATTAATAAACGTACGAGGAAAATAAGTTTTGTAGAAATTCTCTTCTCAATAAGAATACTATATTACTACCTTTATTACATTAAATATTAATTAATTAACTGATTCTCTAGCACTCTTGAATCTGAAAATTCGTGGTTACAGTTCAATTTGTACTTATCCTGAGCAAAATTTATATATATTCTATTCCAATCTTTACAGATTTCTTTTAGATCCATCTCCATCTTCGTTTTGGTCCTTTACCATCAGGTTTCCCAACAAGATTCCTGTAAAATCTCCTTTATTCCTTTCTATTTCGTGCCCACCTAAGTATTCGTGATTTAATCATCAATCTAATAATACTTGGAAACTAACATAAATTATGTACTTCTAAATTATGTAACCTTCACCATTCACTTGTTTCTTCACCCCTTTTAGGCTAAAATATTTACCTAAGGATCTTATTTTCAAATATTCTGAATTTATGTTCTTTTTTCAATTGTAAGAGACCAAGTTTCACACCCATATAATACTACAGGCAAAATTACTGTTTTGTATATTTTAACTTTTATTTTCTTAGATATTAAACGAGAAGACATGCATTTCCTGAATTAAACCTACTTAAGAGACCTGTAGGAAGACCAAAACAAAGATGGAGAGACAACGTTGAGATGGACCTAAAGGAAATCGGTAGGGATAGAAAAGAGTATATAGAACTTGCTCAAGATAGGGACAGATGGAAGGCCTGTGTTGCTGCAGCCATGAACCTTCGGGTTTAAGAAGGCTAGGGAGTTAGTTAGTTAGTTAGTGTGTCTCACTGCTACACGGAAAATCCTACAGGAGTTTCATTTTTTCTTGGAAGTCTGAGATTCACCGAACCCCCATATAGTACTAATTATCTTCATCGTTGCGATATAAAAGAAAAACATAAGTATTTGTGTTGTGAATAGAAGAGCCGGAAAATCGCATGTCACGGCATTTGATGTTATCTGTAACAAAAAAAAGCATGAGGATCATGTCGGAAATACACTTGTAAAAAGCGAGGCTTGCAGCATGAAGCTTCGAGGATGCCAGTTCCTAATTAGCTCCGTATTAACCAACTAATTATTTTGCCTTCTTAAACTTAAAGATTTAGCAACAAAAGCCTTCCATCTCTCAATTTTGTACTAATCACACAGCTGGAAGCTTGCGTGTATCACCCTCACTGTTTATTCAGCTCTTGACCTTAACTACTGATCATGCATTTTTATTGCATGTTTCCCATGTCAACACAAAATATATATTTTCTCTTGGATTAATTTTAACTATGATGATGAAAATTTAAGAAAAAGTGGAGAGAGAGAGAGAGAAAGAGAAAAAATACTATAACAAATAGCTTCTAACATTTTAAGATATATCCTACCATATTCTACATATTCAACGAATTCATTTGATTACAATGCAACAACATTTTATTATTACATCATATGTTTCAATATTTTCATAGTCATCCAAACGTTTGACAAAACATTTTTTTTTTTTTAGTTACGAAGATAGGAAGAGAACAAAAAAGTTGAATAAATTTCGAGAAGTATTTCTTAATAGGGGGACGCAGTGTTTTAATTTTTTTTATTTCTTTCTTTCGTGTAACCACTATGTTATCGATAGGAACAAGGCAAGACCAAACATTACCACTATGTTATTATATTGAAGGGGGATTTTCCATTATCACACACAAAACTTAGTACCTGTCTGCATCCATACCTAGATCAAAAGATTCGAACCCCTTGTAACTTATTTAATTATTTACGCTTGTGCTTGTATTTGCTCTCTTCGGGTTTTAAAAAAAAGCTTAGAGAGTTAGTTAGTTGGTTGTTTCCCACTGTACTATTTCAATTTTTGAATAATCACATGTTAGTTATGAATGCATCGTTGACATCCTGTCTGATCATATATGTGTTTGGGCTGAGGCTCCGTATCTACCTGCAACATTATTTCTTTTCTTCTTTTTTCTTGTTATCTGCTTTCTATATTTAACATTAGAAACAACACATTCCCATTAACAATATTTCATGTTATGCAAAACATTTAAGTTTTATACACCATCAGAGGTGTGAGATTGCAACAAACGTTACCACTACGTCATCCGACAAAAAAAGCCAGAATCGGTGTTGTTATATTTTATTGCTCAGGTCATTTCATTTTTTTAATATGTATAGCTATAGTGAACATACTAACTTAAGCCCTCAGACTCGTAAACCAACAAATATATACACCTCTGTTAACTGCCTTGTATTTGGGGAGGGGGTAGCTGTTGGTGCAATACACTTTGAAAGTTTTGTTTTCTAAGTGCCACACACATCAATTTCATCATAATTATCATTATTCATCCTCATCGTTGCCATTAGCTAAAAATTGCCTCTTTTTTTTTTTTTTTTTTTTACAAATTTTCGTACTGATATCACCTTAGCAGATTAACAGAAATCGTCTGAAGTTTGAACTTGTGACACCTCCCAATACCGTTGCAAGCTTATTTGTGATTGTTCCCCTCAATTATTCAAAGTACTTTACTTTCATATTCAAAATATACACAAGTAAAAAAGGTTCATATCACATTAGTAATTTTAAATTGTATTCTTGGGGGACACTTTCTAACATTGTTGCCTGATATTAAAATAAGCGAAAACACTCTGCCATGCTTAATAAAAAGAAAACATCCATTCATTGCCAGATTGTACAACTGTATAGGTCGAGGTTCATAAGCCTCGTCCATCTCATTCTAGGGACTGCATATTTTGTATACAGTTTATAGTGGAATCAAAACACAGGTTGTTAAGAATATCGTCAGTAAATATGAGAATTCTTGCTGTGAAATTTCTATGCTGTTTAACCTAATAGAATTCGAATCCCTGAGAGAGCCAAGTACTGAGCTTTAGCATTCCATATTAGCAAAACCTTTATACATACGTATTTATAACCTCAATTTACTAATCAGGAAATCCCCCTTAGCCAACCAATTAGCACATTTATATGACCTTCTATAGAGGAAGAGGACATGACATGGAGAAACTCTAACTATTGTCATTTGGAACCTTTAATTGCCCCCCCCCCCATTATTATTTTTGGATCAATTACCTTTTCCAAATTAACAACAGGACTGAGGCGGTTCCTAAATGACAATAGTTAAAGACATATTTTTAGCAAATTACGCCGGCAGAAGCTAAGTACGTGTTGCTAGAAGACCTTCGTCGTTGCAAGTCACCTATAACCCATTCACTAAGAAATAAGAAAAAAAATATTGACGTACTGAAAAAAGTTGACTTGTTCACCGAGTTCAGATGTTTACTCATTGATGACTCCGTCATTGTCGTCTATCAAAAAACCTAAAACTACCTTGGAAACAGTGAGAGTTATCGAAAAATCTCCCCTTGTCGATTTTCTTTGGTGACGTAGATTGGATTGATTTGGTGTTTTAAGTCCACTTTATGCACAGTAAGGCTAATTGGGACTGGACCTACAGTTTAAAGTGGGATCCGAACCTCTATGTTCCTCCACCGGGTATCGAATCCGGGACCCCTTGTTTACAAGGCAACGACGCTACTACTGCGCCATCTGGGAGGCACTGCTGACGTAGAGTACGCGTAGAGAGGTCGGGTTTAGTGTGTGTCGGTCGAGTCTCGGTGTCCTCTGTCCTCCCATACCAAAATGAACATAGGTCGTCATGGAACCAAATTTGACCCCTCTGTCGAAAAATTTTCCAAGTCCACAGCGTAAAATTGCAAATGTCTCGAAAAAAAAACAGTAAGAGAGAGACATAGCGCAAAAATCCTCCCCGTTGACCCTTTTGTCGATATTGGTGATGCAAAGTACGTGTACAAAATTTTTAGAGTTCCTGGGTCAAGGGTGGGCCAATTGCCAAAATATTTTTCGTAACTTTCGAAAGGATGATCATAGAGAGAGCTGGGATTTCTTGCGTTAGCATCGTCTAGGTGTCCTCTGTCCTCCCATACCAAAATAAACATAGGTCTTCATGGAACAAGAAAAAATATTCCGAAAATTTTCTAAGTCCACAGCGTTAAAAAAATCTTAAATTGCAAATATCTCGAAAATGGTAAGAGTTATCGAAAAAATATATCGAAAAACACCCCCCATCCCGGTAGCGAAGCTACCCCCCCTGTCGATTTTGGAGGTATAGAATACGTGTACCAAGTTTTGGTGGTCCTGGGGTCAAGAGGTAAGAAGTTAGCCCACCCTCCAAAATTTTGATCACTCGTAATTTTTGAACAAATAGTCGTAGAAAAATCGGGTTTAGTGCGTTGGTCGAGTCTCGGTGTCGTCTGTCCACCCATACCAAAATAAACATATGTCATCATGGAACCAATTTTTTCATCAATCAAAAATTTTCCAAGTCCACAGCGTTTAAAAAAATCTTAAATTGCAAATATCTCGAATTTTTGACAAACAGAGGTGTCCCATAGGATCTTTGAGAAAAAAACAAACATGTGAAACTCTATAGAGGTGTGGTAATCTATAACCGCAGCCGTTAGAGAACCTTTTACTTTTTTTTTTGGTTGGGCACCACGCACCCCTGGCGAGGTTATATAGGGGCCAGGGGATCCTTAAAAAAAACAACAATTATTATTATTATTTGTTTGTTTTGCGTCACAATACGGAAAAAATAATGAGAGGCATACGCGCGCGTGTGGCACATCGTTTCCCCCGAGAGATAGGTTTACAAAGGTCACGATATATATATATAAACATTTGGTCCCGGACTTGGAAAATTACGATAAGGTGCATTCATCCTTCAAGGATGAGAAAGTGAATTTACTCATCACGGCTTTTCTGCGCCGTGAAACATCGTCAGCGCAATAAATGAGGCGCGGAACGTGGAGAGAAAGTGAGATTTTGAGGTTTCGATGCGATTTTCTGAGGGGTCGAAAAATCAGGGTTGCAGTAGAACATTCATTTACTATCTACTTAAAGTGCAGTGATAAACCTGCTAGGTTTGATTATGCTAGTGAAGTGCTATCACGCATTGATGATGACGATGAATTCCTAACACGCGTAACATTTTCAGATGAGGGTACCTTCCACATTTCCGGAAAAGTGCATAGGCATAACTGTAGAATATGGGGTGAGCTGAATCCCCATGCAGTTATTGAACAGAACGCGACAGCCCCAAGTTGAATGTGTGGTGTGGTTTGACACGAGATTCCGTAATTGGGCCCTTTTTCTTTGAGGAAGCTACAGTTACAGGTGCAAGTTACCTGCAAATGTTGCAACAGTATGCTGTACCTCGTATACCTCATGGGTACATATTTCAGCAGGATGCTCCCCCGCCACATTATGCCTGTTGTGTTACTAACTTCCTTAATAACAATTTGGCTGGTAATTGGATTGGGAGGGGTGGACCCATTAAATGGCCACCACAGTCACCAGACTTGACTCCTTTGGACTTTTTCCTTTGGGGTTATGTGAAGACTATGGTTTACGAAACACCTGTGCAAGACCTCAATGATCTCCGTGAAAGAATTATCGATGCATGTGGCTCCGTCACTCATCAAATGTTGAAGAACACTTGGATGGAGGTTGAGTACCGCCTTGATGTTTGTCGCGCCACCAAAGGAGCACACATTGAGATCTACTAAGGTGAAATTTTTTTCTTGTTCTTTGGTTTGGTTAAAAAAAAATTGTATGATTTTCTCTTCCAAATAAACGTTATTTGACATTTCTGTCGTTAATGATTGTTGAGTTATTTAAATTCTTTATTGGTATATTTTTTCTCGGACACACTGTAGTGCAGGTATTAAGGTTTTAAATACAATTCTTAATTTTTCGATTCTTTTATATTTGCTAAAAACGTTTTCTTGAAAATTTTGTGTTCAACTTTTATTTAGTTTTGGGTAGCCCTTCAAATACAATCTTGATTTCAAACAGAAAAGATGAAGTGATTTTGGTCAGATTTCCAAGACTAGAAGCAAAATATTCTCAAGAAGCAGCATGTCCAAAAACGAAACATTTGCTTACATTGTGTTGATGGCAGGAACGTAGCTAGGTTGATCAGTTCTGGGGGGCCAAATCTGAAATTTGTTCCTATGTAAATATTACCAGACATTAAAGGTAAATAACTCTGTGTGTGTAATGTACACCACACACACAAAGATATATATGTATTATATTACATTATAATATTGCATTGGTATATTAAACTACTAAGAAGTTTATATAATACAGAGTGTCCGAAAAGTCACGCAACCCGGTGTTTACGACCGTATAACGGAATAGCGAAACGGAATTAGAAGAAACGCTTTCTGCCAAGAGAATGCCCTGTATATTGGGAAAATTTAGAGAGACAAACATATGAAAGAACATGCATGTTTTAATAACAAATAAGCAAAGTGTTGCCAAAGGCGGAAAAAAAATATTTGCAAATCGTGTGTATTGATGCACAGAACTCACTGAGGTAAATTATTGCAACATTTCACAATACCAACGAACAATTTGGATGGCCATCTATTGAATTTGACAGAAAAAGAACTTTGACGAAGTTTCAAAAACATTGCAGAAGGGAATAAATGGGCTGTTCCAAAAATCGATGTTTTCACAATATTACGAGGGACACTGGCAACACTGTTGGTGTCACGTGTCACTAACAGACCTGTTTCACCTCACGCTATCACACTAAGTCACTTTTAACGACAAAGGAGAAAGTTGGTTATTCTCGAACATATGCAATAAATTACATACACCTTGTAACCCTGAAATGTGTGTTTAGAAGAACGTGTATCAATTGTTATGTTTTCTCTCCCTTAGGTGGTTGCTGTTTGCCGCGAACGGCATTCCAGATTGTGTCTACTGACGTCGTGTGTGTGTTTTTAAAATGCCATATTCTACACAGGAAAGAGTGTTTATTGTTGAAGAATATGTCCGAACATCGTCATATTCTTGCGTAAGAGAAGCATTTAGGGATATTAAATAAAAGTCCACTGAGACGAGATCAGTGATTACTGAACTCTTGTACATTAATTGGAAAATTTGTGTTATTTACTAACCATCAGTCCGTATGTTTTAGGTACGGGTTTCTTGAGACCCCTCCTCTAAGGGAAATTTCTGCCCAACGCAGTTGGCTTTCTATCGGGTACAAATCTCAAAATTTGAAAAGGGAAGCTGTGAAATTTTCTCCTCAGCATTTTTTTCAATTTGAACACTCGATACAGACATATACATATTTCATTATTTAAGTTAATCTACGAACACACGCACACACATATAATTATTTTACAAAACTGATTGGTACTCACTTTGTAATTTGCCCAGTTCCATGCATTTTAGATGATAGGACGTTCCTCCGTGTTCCTTAATTTTTTCAGATGGTTTCTTCCAGTTGCGCATCCCTATTTTCCTGAAACTTGATTCTGCATATCCTGAATATGTGCCAAATTTACGGCATGGATAACAAAAGCATGCGTGAAGTTCCACACTATATTCTAGCCACGGCGCAGATGCAAACCAGTGCTTTTGAAATGATCGCTTTCGCTTTCCGAACGTGCTGTTTGGATAGTTTTGCAAAAGTGGTTGCCTAAGATTACCTACCCCAAGATCACTAATTGTTTTCACAGTAGGACATTCACTTGTTTTGTCTAACTTTGGAACATCAGAACGTGGATCAACATCATCATCATTGTCGTCATGTTCCACATGTTTTGAGATAGTTTTAAAATATCCAGTTTTGATAAATTTATCCATTCAAAATGGAAATGCACAACAACACGAGAACTCTTCCCGCACACAAACAAATACACAGTGACCGTAGCAACCCGATAGCAGACTTTGCTCGCAAGCAAGAACACAAAGCTAATCTGTGGCTCTGAAGCTGAAGCAAGGAGCAATTTTAAATCTCATAACAATGTCAGTACTGGAGAACTCTCTCCATATGTCGTTCAACCCCCTACTGTTGACCGCTTGGCATCGGCGGAGTCTTTGATTCCATCTGTAACGGAAGGGTCATTTGCAACAAAAGGCAAAAGGTTTTCAGGAACTTAGGGTAGGGCAAGGGTAATAACCTCAAAGCAGGCAGATTTTATATGTCTTTGGTTATAAACTGGTAAGCAACGAAAAGGTGGAATTTTGCTGTCCTACATTTGCTTCCGAAGATTTTCTTCGGAATAGCAGATTTGTTCCTGCTCAGTGTTTCTAACTCTGCTACAAATTTACCAGAAAATAATACGTAGTATTAATTTAGTATAATTTTTAAGAGATCAAAATTTTGTTTACAAGGGCCAGAGTTACAACGGCCGGGGCCAGAGCCCCCTGCCCCATCCCCCCTAACAACGTCCCTGGTTAATGGTAACCTAGGGAAAGAACACAACGAGTGAATTCAGTCATCAATGGTTTTGCAACCATTTATACTCATGTAATTTCATTGTTTGCATAATTTTGAATGAGTTTTTATTTGTTTTCATGTAAGTTCAAGTGAATTATGAAAATACTACTGAATAATCTGTTACATTACAAAAGTTTTTTGTATTATTGAAACAATCTTGTCACCAGCATAAACAAATTTAGAATATCAGAATTGGTGTTGTAAGTACACTTTATGTACTATCTGTCCAGAAACAAAATGCTCGGTTGATGAAGTTCACATTCAAGTTTTTTGAAACTAGCATATTCTCTTCTGGGAGTTAAGTTTCAATAATATATTCCATAAGGATCTCCATGGGTGACAAAAGGTAAAAAGAAAATGTATCTGTATGGAAAAACAATTACATCTGAAAGAAAATAAGCAAGAAGAAATTCGCGTCGCCAGTAGTGAAGCAATTCGAAAACTTACATGATAAGTAAATAAATACTTACCAATAGAAGGTGTAGGTGAGTGGTTAGTGTTACGGCTTTATGATCTGAAGGATGCGTGTTCGAGCCTGGTTACAGAATTGTTCTTTTTTTTTAGTTGCCAATGAGACAACCAACGTGTGTATTCGAATCCGCATTTATACAGTGATTTTTTTAATATCTGTGTCCACAGAATCTCGAATATATGGGATAATGGGATGTGGGAAGTGCGTACCACATGTATTTTTAATCCATGATTTCACCTGCTAATTTTGAAAAGCACCTTAGATTTTTCCTTCTTAAATAAATAAATAATAAATAACCCATGGCGGAACAGACCTTGAAGGGTTTGGCCTATCTCCTGACTGCCTGTCTCCCTCCCACAATCCTACATAGAGGTGTGGAGAACTTCAACCGCTATTGGGGTGACATGGGGTCAGCACATCGAACTCCCAGCTGTTGTAGAAGATTTATGAGACCAGGTTACTCTACTCACTCATAGCTCCCCAATTTTCTCACGATGTTGGGTTGCCACCGGCCGTATACACAGGCTGAGAACCAGCTATTAAACCCAGGTGGACTCGAATCCATGCCATGCCGTCCCTCAGTCAGATTCTTATATACAGCTACAGATTTTACAACTCAAATATAATGTTAAGATCTGGACTAATTCTGTCAACTCATATAACCTAATATGTACTTAGCTTCTTTTCGTTTTAAAAATTAAAATTCTATTCATAACTCAACCAATATATATATATATAATTTTTAAAAGAAAAAGCTGGAATTTTTACGTGGCTTCTAAGAATTTCCACATTAACGTTCCACTGCTTCTTGATCTTGCGTGATTTGCAAAGCAAGAACTGTATGTATCGTTCACATTCATTTCCACATTTTGTAAGAAGTTTAATATCGAGTAGTTACTCTCGAACTCATTACATTTTTATTAAAAAATAACAGTTGTGCCGATATGTGTAATTAATGCCATCCTAGGTATATACTAATTGGCACTGCACTGTAAAAAAAAAATCTGCCTTTGACGATAGGCGAACCCAGGACCATTGGCATAGTGGGAAGTTATCATACCGACTTTACCACAAAGTCACATTCACAAAGCATTTCATTTGCCCACTTAGGCTTCTGTAAAAAAAAAAACTTATTATACGACTTTACATGTTATTCGACAATAAATGCATGTTTAGGTATTTAAGGGAAGTGTAGGGCAGTAGGGATCATGCACAGAAAAGCCTGTTTTGCCCAGGTTACAATTCGCACATAGGAAGTTAGTTCCTTGATCGCTCTGCAATAGGACGTTACCAAAAGGGTCGTGGAAGTGTGATCTCTGCCTCATCGTGTAGCATCCTCGAAACGATATATGACTATATGATGTCACACATTGGTTCAATGACATGGATCCACAATCGAAACCTCCTTGCAATGAAGAGACGAGTAATTTTGTAAGCAAGGGATGTGGTTGTCAGGCGGGTTGGGTTGGGGTGGGGGGTGATGATAGTCTTTCAGTTTTTAAGAAACGTTTAGTCTTTCAGTTTTTAAGAAACGTTTGTATGTGGATGGGGAATGATGAGTGCAGTGATACAAAGTCTTTATCTTCTTCGCTCACTGAAACTACACAATCTTTCAGAGTATGATTCAATATAAATTATTTATTATTTTAATATAAACTGAAGGAAAATAAATGGCAAACTGAAGGAAACGTCACTTTTTTAAATGACGGCTTGACACTGGGTTACTAACAAATCCAGCATTAACACTTGGGTCTGTATTTCGATTTAGCGGCAAGATTTATTAGCACAGTAAACCAATGATGCACTAATCATAAAATATAGTTTCGTCAATTCCATGCAAACACTAATTTTAAATTATACAGTGTTTATTGTTTTTGTTGTTACATTTATTTTATTCGTCTCATTTTATGGTTTCAAATTTATTAAAGTAGTTTTGTATTGAGCAGTTTCAAAACAATTTGAAATTTGTATTAGAAATTAAAAACATTTGTCATCAAATACGCAATAATTTCCATCGCTTTAAAAAAAAAGTGCTGTATGGGGAGAATCAAACCAGGGACCCTTTGTGTGGTGGGCAGGTATCGTAATAACTGGACCACACAGTCCTTCTTGATTTATTACTTATATGCTCGTACTCATGTCTTCAAACCATATTGCACTATTTTATCTGAAATTCATAAAAAAGATTTCAAACAGAATATTATAATTAGACTGGTGTTTTTCGAAACTACGAAACATTATGTTTTCTTGTTAACTCTAAATATTGAATAGGAGGGAATTTAGAATTCAGTCACAGACAGGATACCCCATGCCGTGTATGATTCAACAGTCTTACTTACAGAAGCCTGCGAGCTGAGCATGCACAGTTCAACTATTGGCAAGCATCGCACTCTCTGCCTGAAACCACAATTCACACAGTCAACGTGAATGTTCTCTCAGCAGTATAACGTCATCCTTGGTTGATTTGCAGCAGAGTGCCTAGGAATTGTAAACGAGATGTAGGGTTTTCATGACTTTTTTTTAAAAAAAAAAAATAATCGACCTCTATTTTACCTCATAGTTGGGCCAAGAATAGTTCTCTGTTCACCTTATTGCCTCATGTAGGAAGTAATTGAGTATTGGAGAAGTTATGTGGAAAAACACATCCCAAGTGATATCGACAAGTAATTAGATTTATGAGAAGAGTTTTCACATTCTCCCTCTTATAAATGTCCGAAAGCAACAATTCTACTAAATAGAAAAAGTCGATTCTACAAGAGATTTGAACCTGCGACCTTCAGACAACTGGGCCAGCTCTTTACCACTTTATCATTTATCACTTTCCCACTTCATCACTCGATAAAACCAAGTTGAAATTTTGCCTTAAGATTCGTCAGCAATCTTGCAAACTTTGTTAACATACCTGCTGTTTCTCACTAGTTTATTTTTACAACCTGGAATAGACTTGAGGTCTGCCACTCAGAACTAGACTTCTGTCTAGTCTGATCTAATGTCACAAATTTCATGTATTGTAAAAGCAAAGTGGCATTGTTACGTGTTGCAAATAATTTCTCATACAGACGTTAGTTCCACATTTGGCCACATCCACTGAGCATTTACTTTTTGGACAGATAGTACATAACCTAAGAGGAACTGGACATACAGTTTAAAGTGAGATCCAATCCACTGTGCCTCCAAAATTAAAAAAAATAATCTTACCCAGTAAATAAATAGATTAAAAGAATTAAAAATAAAATAAAATATAAATACAACAAAATGGAAAAAAGTCAAAAAGTACAAAATAAAGTGAGCTTATGAATGCAGCTAATTTATATCTGTTGTAAAAAGTACAACATGTGACTGCTCACATAAGTGAAATAAGGGTGTGTCCCAAATGGTTAATATGCTTTTTCTGAAATATCCTATCATATATTTTGTTTCATAACATATCTCCGCTTCAAACGCCGTACCCTTTTGTGAATGAAGACAGTGGATCTTCGAAATTAATAGGATTGAACCATTAAATTGTGCAATGCGTAAGTACGAAATCTTCTAAATTTCACGTAAGTAATATCTCTGCTGCTTTCAGGTTAGAACTGGAATGCAAATTGACTAGAAGTGTCTTTCAGCAAGAGCCTTACTAATCTTCAAGCTAAAACTTCAAATTGATGTTACTTCCATTGAAATCACTTACCATTTGCAGGGATGGCAGTAATTTGTTTGATGACAAATGTGATCTTGTGGTTGATGTGCGAAATGAAACTAGAAAAGAATCTTTTGTTTGTTTAACGTGTAACAAAATATTTGCTCAAAAGAAAAATCTTAGAGTACATTCAAAAATTCATAGTGGAGTGAAACCCTATGAGTGTACAATATGTAACAAATCATTTGCTCACAAGATAATTCTTACAAGACATTCAAGAATTCATACCGGAGAAAAGCCATATGTGTGTTCAACATGTAACAAAGCATTTGCACGCAAGGAAAATCTTAGAGTACATTCAAAAAATCATACTGGAGAGAAGCCGTATGTATGTTCAGTGTGTAACAAATCATTTGCACACAATGATGGTCTAAAAAAACATACAAGAATTCATAGTGGAGAGAAGCCCTATGTATGTTCAGCATGTAACAAAGCATTTTTACGGCAGGAAAATCTTAGACGACATTCAATAATTCATAGTGGAGAGAAAACCTATGTGTGTTCAACATGTAACAAATCATTTGCTTACAAGCAAAATTTTAGGAGACATTCATGAATTCATACTGGAGAGAAGCCTTATGTATGTACAGTGTGTGACAAAGCCTCTGCTTGCCACGGAAATCTTAGTAGACATTCAGGAATTCATAGTGGAGAGAAACTCTAAGCGCGCTTGCACACGTACCTTTCTTTTGCCGGGGTAGTTTTCCATGACAACGCCAAACCTGACAGCTTGTTTTTCCACACACACCGACACAATTGGGGTTCTTTCTATGACCTTGGAGGCAGGAAAGCCAGATGGTTCCTGCCCTGTGTTGCCAACCTCCCGATAAGAGAGATCTGTTTTATCTGTGAAATTATGCTAAATTCTGATGAATTGTGCTAGGATCAAAATTATAATAACCTTGAATTATTATTATTGATAATTAGTAACAGTAATTAATTATTTATTATTTTTAGGATGATTGTAAATTAAGGTGATGCATCTATTTTCCGAGATGTATTCAACTTTGAAGTAGAGAAAGTTTGAGATGATTCGTTGACTATAGAGGGGAACATTTGCTTTATTTATACCCCACAACTTTCTATCAATTCTTTGCATGGAACGTTCCTTGCAAGGTAAACGGGAGAATAAAGAAAAAAATGAATAGGAGAGGTTGTGGTTAGAGAGGCATGTCCAGATTTAAGATCTGTATGTCATTTTATTTTAAATTTTTCAAAATATCGTTCTTTGAAGCAAATTTCTCCGTCCCAGAAAACCAAGTTAACAAATTATGTTAGATTTTCCAATAATTCAAATGCAGAGTGCTAGGTGTCAACGAAACTCGAATTGTGATAGGTCTACCGTCATTATGGTAGGGTTGGCATCGCTGTCCTGCTTCAAAACAACTTCAAGCTAAATTGTATAGCTTTTCCAATGCCTGAGACTCAGGGGCCTGGTCCCGACTCTCGATGTGTTGAAGGGAGCTCCAATACATTCGACCATCGAAAGGTCCTTTCATGAAATTTGTCGAGCAGAGCTACGTGTGCGCCTGTCCCATTTATCCCCATTTTTTCTTGCTGCACTCAATATCGAAGTAGGATACGCTATCGATCTTATCGGTACGTTTGCAAACGTGCTAAGTGTGTACAACATGTAAAAAAATCATTAGCATGTAATTTAATATTCTTATGTGATTCTTGAATATATTAAAGTAAAACTGTTGTTAAATTGATTAATATTATAGTAGAATACATACCCACTAATATTATTCAATATTTTTGAACAATTTTTAATTATTACAAGTTTCAAGTTCAGTAGAACATCGTTTCTTTGCATTAATTGAGACTGAAGGTTTTTTGGGGATAATCAAACATGTGTTTATTTAACAAAGAAAAGCACGTACAGTACAGGTTTATTTTATACATATGTATTTTACAAAGAAAAGCACGTACAGTACAGGTTCATTGTATACCTACACACAGTACTATATACATGTACAAGGAAACAAAAGACATGAGAAAATGAGAAGACACTTGTTGAATCTTGGTTTTTTGAGTGTGCAGATAATTGACGTTGCGGATAAATGACGTTCTACTGTACCAGTATTGGTATTGGTGGTAATTGGTGATCAGCATCTATGTCAGTTCTACAGGGCATCTACCAGCCAAGAATGTCAAGAAAAGTAAGGAAATAAACAGGTAGGTCAAGAAAGTCAAGAAAAAGTGAAGAAATTATGCTTGTGGTCAAGAATTTGTGCTATATTTTTTACAGCATAGTGAATTTACCTTGCTATATGCATTTACTAGGATTTGATAAAATTGAATATTTGGAAACCTAAAATTGTATTGAGTTATGGTTGAGATTTGTTTATTTTGTTTCTTAAATGCATAAAGTTTTGTTAAAATACCAAATAAAGTAATGTGGCTATTCTCTATCCAAGATGAAGTCTGATGCATTATTTTTTACATGGATTAAAGCAAGTCTAAATTTCTTGTTAAAGTACAGCTTCAGTTTTTATCTTACCTGTCCTGTGGTAGGGATCTTTCATTGAATAAGAATATACATTTTTTTTTATTTCCAACTATACCTAAGTAGTGGGTAATTAAATAAATGTTAAGAGAAAGTGTGGGAAGTCAAGAAAATGGAAAGAAAAGTCAAGAAAAAGTCATTAAAATGTCAATAATTTTGTTTTTGTTATTTTGGTAGACAACGTGTTCTAGTTGGTATCAGCTCAGCTCTAAATAAATCCAAAATTTGCCTTAAAGAGCATTTCATATTCAAACATGCATATTTTGTGTACCTGAAAATCCACCCAGGAAAGTGGTGTTATATTTTCTAGTAACTCTGATCTGCACTGATGAGACAAATTAGGTTGCCTCCATATCTAGCACACAACTCATGTTACATGTGACTCAAGATACAAGAAATGAAAACATGAATGGAAAATGGTGCATATTTGAAATGGTGTACTACAAGAGGAACAGATGATATCCAAGCCTCACGACATAATCAGACGTTACCCTAATGTGCGTCAAAATTCCAACTTGTTATTCTTGCATGTTGCAGTTCTATCCTTGAAGGTAGTCCTTTTTTTCTGGTGTCCTCCGATATTTAACTTTCCATTCCATTTCTGAAATAAAAGGGTGTCCAATGACATTTAACTCGCACTGTTAATGTGTGTTTCTGTGTGTGTGTGTATATATGTATACAAGAACTGTATGTAATTGTCTACTTCCTTTTGAGTGATTTTTTGAGAGGTTAAAGCCCCTTTTTTTTAGTTGTGGTTATATTTACCAATACATGTTTTCAAACCTTAAAAACTCCGGGATGTAACATACATTTCACATTTGGTTTTTCAACTTTTAAAGGATACTGTGACAGGTATTGTTTGGAGATACATGTTTTGACTGCTACATGAGTTTTGAGGCATTCTGTTAGTAGTTAGTAAAGTTTAATTAATATGATTCTTGTTACATTTGTGCTGCAAGGAGTGGGGCAATTTCTTCCCTGAAAAATGAAACCCAGTTTTTTACATTAGTTAGAATTTTTTTTTTCTCCAAAAGCATCAAAAGCAAGTTCGCAGTTCTAACACAAGAATGAAACACATATTCAGCAATATGTTCTATCTTGAATACTCCCATCCTGCCCTTGCCTATGTGGCTGCCTGACGAGGTTCAAATTTCTTAAAAATTAGATTTTTAAACTTTTGTCTTCTTGTACTTGATAAATGAACTTTGATTTTATTCGACCATAGGTGTGTAATCTAGTGTGTACTGAAGATAACAATATGTAATTTTTAACTCTAGCATTCATAGTTTCTTTCCAAAGAAAATCACAGCTTTTACAATTGGGAATATTTTTCTAAGAAAGTATCAGCAGCAAGTGTGCTGTTTTTGGTATGAGAATGTAATGCATATCGGGCAATGTGCAGGTACTGTTTCGAACCCTAAGTTTCTGGTGGTGCCTATGTGGGGCCTGATAAATTTTTAGTTTTGTGAGGAAAATAAGATTTTTTTTTTTACTTTCATCATCTTCTATTTGGGAAGTGAAAAAATATTTTTTCAACAATTTGTAACTTAGTTACAAATATATGAAATGTTATTGAAAACCTTTTGCAATTTTAAACTTTGTCCTGCACTCGCTGATTACATTTACTGTGCACTAGTGCTATGGAATAACAAGTTGGAATTTTAACACACATTACGGGAAGCTCTGATTACGTAGTGTGCTCAACTTGGCTTTGATATCATCTGTCCCTGTTGTGATACACCATTTCAAAAATCCACCATTTTCCTGTAATTTTTCCATTCTTTTCGTATCTTCAATCACATGTAACATGAGCTGTGTGTAAGATATGGAATCAATGTAATGTGTGTTCCTTGGGCCCATATGAGGTAACTAGGAAAGATAAGACCACTTTCCTGGGTGGATGACAGTACTATTTTCAAGCACACAAGATATGCATGTCTTGACATGTATTGTTTTAAGGGCATATTTTTTATTTTATTTGCTTATGTGATCAAGCTGTGGGTATTTTGATGGAATGAGATTTGTTTGGTGTGTAAATATCACCAGGCTGTGATCAATAGTTCTGAAGTTATTGGGTCTTGAAGTTAGCTTCGATGCACATTTCTCAGATTTGGATCACATTTTCTGTTGCGTATGCTTCCACTATTTCCGAGGGGAATGTAATATTTTGTGTACAGACCTTCTGGGCATGATTGAATGATCTTGTCAAATTTCATCCAAATCGAAAACTTATGTTCAGCATGTAACAAAACATTTGTACAGATGGAATATATTAGAATACATTGAAGAATGGTTAGTGAGAAAAACAATTTGTGTGTTCAATATGCAGTAAGTCAGTGAGAGAGTTGGTATATCTTCAAGAACATTCAAAAATTCATTTGTTGAAAAGCTTTTGACACAAGGGAGATCTTAGAAAACATTCACGAATTCATAAAGGATAGAAGCTCTATTTCTATTAAGCATTTGAGAAATATTTTTGACACAATCCAATTCTGTCAAGAAATTCAAGGATTCATGTTGGAGGCAAGCATTCTGCATTCGAGCATGTGTTTTAACATGAAATATACTGTTTTTGAGTGGGAAATTGTAAAAAGAAGAAGAAGAAGGTTTTTGCAGTGGAAAGAAGATGTAAACTTGTTACCCTGCCCCCGTGTCAGGGCAACAGTGTTTTTTTCCTTATTTAAATATGTGTTATTAGTGTAAATCAATTTATTATGCATTTTTTTAGGTTCGTATTATTCCATGTATAAATACCATGTATCTCTCTGTTCTTGCTTCGTGTTTCGAACGTTCAAGAGAAAGGCGGGCTTAAAAAATTTTGAAAGAAGGGCCATTGGCAACAGACGCCAACCAAACGTATATAAACTCCCAGATGAGAGTAGGGGCGGTCGGCTGTTGGAACTGAGACTTGGAAGGGAGAGGCTGTTTTTGCTTCGGTTAGCTAGGACCGGAGGACAGATCTCCCGAAACGGATGCTGTAAGAGATTGGATTGCCGGGCAAGCTAGTGCCTTGGTGTCCGATTTACAGGTAAAAAGGTAGTTTGTACTGGATGTTATTTTGAAGTAATTACGGTGCGCTGGGCAGCCTAGTGCCTTGTCACCGTGGAGGTTGAGAAATGTACACGTCGGATGGCCTAGCGCCTGTTAAGACGTTTCTTGGAGTAACGCGAGTCTACCTTGTGACAAGCGTACTTCAGATGTAATTCATGAAATGTAAAGCATCCAGGTACAAACAATAGAGATTCCAACATCAAAATTAGAGTTTTGGCCCGATAAATAATTAGAGAAATGAACGTTCGGATACGACTTGTATATACTTGAAATTTTACGTTAATTAAACTTATAGAAAATACCAAAAATTTCCGTTTTTAATTTCACACAAGCTGGACAAGGTAATTTATCCCCCTGATCATAAAGGTTTCGCAAAAGGTTTTCCGTTGTCTCTTGTAGTTAATTATATAATTATGTTGACTTGTAGCAACCCACGTGCATTGTCGTACAAAGAAAGATACCCCTAGACAAATCTGAGCCGAGTACGAAGTGCACCGAACCTCGAGTGCGGAGGTAAAGTGTGGGGGGCAGGATAATAACATATTTATTTGGGCGCTCTGTCCGCGATTGAACTTATTTCCTTTGAAGGCCTGTCGCAGGGATATTGAACTAGATTTTTTTGCTTTGAAAGTTAAGGAGAGAAACGGACGAGGATCGAACCGATGATCTTGCGAAACAGAAAAGGGGAAGTTACAAGAATATCGCTTGGTAACTCTAGTAGGTCCAGCCCGACCGCATCAGAACTTTCTGTTGTTGAGGAACAAAGGTGCGTTCCAAGAGTGACAATGGAGGAAATTCATTTGCCGCTTCCGACATTTGAAGGAAATGTAGGGAAGGAAGATGCTTTTTCGTATCTGGATAGGATTCAAGATTACGCGAGAACGCTGAAAATTGCTGAAGATGATCTTCTGAAGCAGTTTATTCCTCTTTCGTTGCGAAATGAAGCGAGGGAGTGGTTTTTGTTCACGAAACCGTTCGGTGATTTTTCACAATTCAGGCATAAATTCTTGCAGGCTTTTCATGGATTGGATTATCAGAGAGAAGCAGAGTTATTTTTGTCGCAGAGGTTTCAACTTGCAAACGAGGGATTGGCGGAATACGTTCGTAAAGTTGACAAGCATTTTAGAAGGATAAGGAATTTGGCTTCTGCACAGGAGAGAATTTACTTTGTGAAATCGCACTGCAATCCGGTATTTACGGATTATTTGTACAACAAGACATTCACTTCTATGAGAGAAATGAGCGAATACACGCTAGAGCTACAAGCGGAGTTTTTGGAAAGGCAGAGATTCAAGTCTTTCGTTTCGGAAGACGAAATTTACAGCTGGTCTTTGAGAAAGTCATTTAACCAGGAATGCGAAGAAGAGGGGGAAAGAAAGAAATGTGATATTTTCTTGGACCCTGTGAGCATTGGTTTTGACCGCCCGAAAGTCGAGCGCTTGAGGGCTGAACATGTGGTTTCACGCCCTCCACCCTCGCGGCTTGCGGTGAGGGATGAAAACAAACAGAACCGCTTTTCGAAGGAAGATTGCCAGAGAAATAAATTATGCTACACTTGTGGACAGAAAGGTTGCAGAGCTTCAAATCACCGTAGGGAAAACAAGATTAATGAACGTGGGAAGGAAGTAATAACAAAAAACCCTTAGAGTCGCCACGAATTTGTCAAGTTCGTGGCGTGGAAACTGCAAATTTTACGCGGAAGGAAAATTTTTCACCTCACAATGTAAATGCAAAAGACGTAAGGGAACCTATCGTTTTATGCAACTTGGCTAACGTGGAAGTACATGCATGTATTGATACGGCGTCGTCCAATAACTTTGTGTCTTTGGAGGTTTTCGAGAAAATGATGGAAAATGGAGTGAAATTGAAGGGTTGCAAAACTAAAGTAATACTTGCGGAAGGAAATGTGGAATCTTTGGGGAGAGCTTACGTGAATATTAAGTTTCACGGACACAAGGCTCGGGATCAGATATTTGTGTTATCTAATGCTAATCATGAAATGTTAATGGGAAGGACATTAATAGCTAAGCTGGGACTTATACCCATGATTCATCGTAACGGGTGGGCAATTGAGCCTGATCTTTCGAAAATCGTGCCTTTTGATTCGCCGCCGACACGTGACAGCGTTGATGCTGTTGGTTCAAGGGGACTGGGTTCGACCATGGATGGAGTCGAAGGGGTCCGAGAGAACGTTTCTGCTTGCGGAGCGGAGACACGTAGCAGCGACATCAAAGGGGAGGGGGTTGACGAAGAGAGAAGGATTGCCATACTGATGGAGGGTACCGATATCTCAGAGGAAAACAAGCCGAAATTGATTGCCATACTGAGACGGCATATTAATGTTTTTCAAGATAAACCGGGATTAGCAAAGGATTACGAGGTTCGTTTGAATGTGGATAACGAGAAGCCGGACCGAGCGAAACCTAGGCCACTTTCGGAGCAAAAGCAGAAATTCGACCGGAAACAGAAAAGGAAAACGGAAGCGATGTTTACAGATGCAGCTGGCAACACTGTAAATGGAAGACAGACGGACGGACAGAAAGAAACTTCGCCGCCCGTAGATCTTAACGATAAAGATATGTGGAAAGGAGAACAACAGAGTGATCCTTACTTGTCGAAATTAATTGGATGTCTAAATGGAGATGAAGTTGAAATAAAGGATGCTCGAGAGAAGAGAAAATTTGACTTTTATCTCCAACATTCCTGTCTCGACGATGATGGACTGCTTTACCGTTTCGTTGACGAAAACACTGGACTTTATCCACCGTTTAGCTCCAGATTGAAGCTGTGGGTACCAGAGAAGTTGAAGAGTGAAGTACTTAAATCTTCGCATGATGATTTATTATCTGCGCACTTAGGACATGGAAAGACATTGTTTAAGGTCCTAGAGAATTATACTTGGGACGGAGTAGTCAAAGATGTCAGTAACTATTGCAAAAGTTGTATCACTTGTCTTCAGTATAATCCGGACAACAGCAGAAAGATGGGATTTATGAACTCGAGGAAAGCTACTGCGCCTGGATACAAAGTGTTTCTGGACATTTTTGGACCACTGCCTACAAGTACGAAAGGGAGATACAAGTACTGTTTAGTCATTCAAGATGAGTTCTCAAGGCACATTAGTTTGACACCGCTTAGAACTACAACGGCAAGGACGATCTCGCAAGCATTCTTGAAGTACTGTTTTCAATCAGGATTTCTGAAATACGTTGTCAGTGACAACCAGAGTGTATTTCGAAGCAAACTGTATTCACAGACGTTGCGTTCTGTGAATTGCAAGCCTGTCTATATTACGCCGTATAGACCGAAGGGAAATAAATCAGAAGCAGCTATTAAGATAATCAAGCAAGCACTTGGGAAGTTCTGCAGAGAGCACTCGTCGTGGGCTGAAAACTTGGACACGATAAGTTTTGCCATTAATAATGCAACGAATTCGATGACTGGATTGAAGCCGTCATTCTTGTTCTTTGGACGCGATTTGTACACACCGCATGACACTCGGAAAATGGAGCTTCAGAGGGAAGATGGAACCGGGGAGGACGTCACGGCGGAGAGACAGATGGATTACGTCATACAGTTAAAGGAAAGAATGGGCGCGGCTTTCGAATCTGCAAGAGAAAAAGAGGAAAAGACGAGGCAAAAGGCGTCAAGGGCCTACAATAAGGGCAGAAGAAGGGTTAATCTTCGTGTCGGAGATCGAGTACTGGTTCAAGAGCATAGGATTTCGTCTGCTTTTAACAAGCAAACAGCGTGCTTTTTCCCGAAATTCAAAGGGATCTACAGAATTCTGAAATTCACTACTCCAAATAATGTTGTTTTGGAAAAGGAGGGTGAGGGGAAGAGAGTTCTGGCTAACGTTGACCAGCTGAAGGTCATTCCGAGAAGAAATTTGAGAAGTGTGAGGGAAAGCACTCGTCCGTAAATTCTACTCTCAGAATCCATCTCAAGGGGAGGGGGTAGAAGGGCTGTGAAAAATGATGAAAAGGAAGCCGAGTGACCGACTTCTTGTTTGTACAGTTGTAATTAAGTTCCTGATTTATTGTCGCTACATTAGTGTCCTGGTAAATTCATTTCTTGTGAATGTAAGATTTAAAATTATGGACTGTTGTATTTTATGTTATGTCAACCTTTTACCGATAAAGGGTGTTGACAATTGTCAACATGAAGACATGAGAATTTCATCGGTAAGAGAATGCTGAAGGATGGCAGTTCGATGCCCGGAAAAGGAACGGAAAGTTTCCTTAAAGTTGGAAAATGCGAAAGCCATTTTAAAATCGGGTCGTGTGATCGAACGATAGAACTTTTGAAAGCATTTGAAGCTGAAATTCGGCAGGAGTCAAACCGAGTACCGCGGATGTCCCAGACGCAAGGACTAGGGGACTAAGGAGCCGGAGGTTCGGATGGACCGAGAAAGAGGCTGAGTCGACCCTAGAGCGGGAGCCGGACGTGTTCTTTGGGAGGTGGAGGAGCTGAATCTGTCTACACCTGGGAGCAGTCCTGATGACCAGATGACCGAGATGTCCAGGAGGTTTCCAGGATTCCAGGAGGAAGAATCCGTGTGGAAGTTGGATATTTAGTGCAGTGAAATCGAGACTTTTCTTTTCAGAGAGACGGTTGTGATGTGTAGTGAAAGAAACATTATCAGTGAACTTTTCTTTTCAGATACAGTGCTTAACTTTTCTCAGTAACTTTGAAAGACAATTCAGATAGACTGAAATTTAAATTTCAGATTGAATTGTAACGCTGGGGAGGGGGAATCTGTTACCCTGCCCCCGTGTCAGGGCAACAGTGTTTTTTTCCTTATTTAAATATGTGTTATTAGTGTAAATCAATTTATTATGCATTTTTTTAGGTTCGTATTATTCCATGTATAAATACCATGTATCTCTCTGTTCTTGCTTCGTGTTTCGAACGTTCAAGAGAAAGGCGGGCTTAAAAAATTTTGAAAGAAGGGCCGTTGGCAACAGACGCCAACCAAACATATATAAACTCCCAGATGAGAGTAGGGGAGGTCGGCTGTTGGAACTGAGACTTGGAAGGGAGAGGCTGTTTTTGCTTCGGTTAGCTAGGACCGGAGGACAGATCTCCCGAAACGGATGCTGTAAGAGATTGGATTGCCGGGCAAGCTAGTGCCTTGGTGTCCGATTTACAGGTAAAAAGGTAGTTTGTACTGGATGTTATTTTGAAGTAATTACGGTGCGCCGGGCAGCCTAGTGCCTTGTCACCGTGGAGGTTGAGAAATGTACACGTCGGATGGCCTAGCGCCTGTTAAGACGTTTCTTGGAGTAACGCGAGTCTACCTTGTGACAAGCGTACTTCAGATGTAATTCATGAAATGTAAAGCATCCAGGTACAAACAATAGAGATTCCAACATCAAAATTAGAGTTTTGGCCCGATAAATAATTAGAGAAATGAACGTTCGGATACGACTTGTATATACTTGAAATTTTACGTTAATTAAACTTATAGAAAATACCAAAAATTTCCGTTTTTAATTTCACACAAGCTGGACAAGGTAATTTATCCCCCTGATCATAAAGGTTTCGCAAAAGGTTTTCCGTTGTCTCTTGTAGTTAATTATATAATTATGTTGACTTGTAGCAACCCACGTGCATTGTCGTACAAAGAAAGATACCCCTAGACAAATCTGAGCCGAGTACGAAGTGCACCGAACCTCGAGTGCGGAGGTAAAGTGTGGGGGGCAGGATAGTAACAAACTCCATTGGAATAATTGCTGCAATTAACCTGTACCACATCATCATAACACATATACCCATTCTGAATTGCTAGCAACATAAAAAGTAAAGTAAAGTGTTCCCCTGTGCTTAGCACCACGCCATATAGGGGGTGTGGGGGTAATGCTAGCAACATAACCTCATAAAATATTTATAGTGTTGGTAAGTAACAATTACTTTTTTGAAGAAATATAACTGTAAGTAGATTAAGATCAAGTAGCTGTTATTGTAACAGAGTTTTATCAGCAGAAGTACAGTAAAACCTCGTTAATACAGAACCTGATAAGCCGGACTTCACTTTAGCCGTAGAGGCAATAGACCCCTCCCCCCCAAAAAAAAGCAGAATGTAAGTATTTAAATGTGGCTAGAAGTCAAGAAGGGAACTTTATTTATTTATTTATTGACAAAATTTCAGATACAGCACAGGTGGCCATTTTACACTGAAATTGTCAACAATGAGAAAGTAATAATTATAATAAGCATGAAAATAAAAAAAAATAGAAAAATAAAAAATAATTAAGAGTAACAAAACAACATAAAAGTGAATAGCAAATGAACAAAAAAATAAGTAAAAGATGGCACTATGTGATATTAATTACAGGCATTTCTTCTGATGGAAGTCTGAAAGGCAAACTCGGAGGAAAATATATTAATATTTGAGGGGAGATCATTATATTGTGCTGCAAGTCTGTAAAAGAGAGATCTTTTTTGAATTTCTAGTCTAGGGTTTTTTGTATAAAATAATCTTGTGTTGCGTGTTGTGTGCATAGGTACTCGAAAGTGGAATTCCTCAAGAAGTGTGTTGCAGCGGATTTTGGCATTCCCAAACTTGTGTAAATAACTGAAATCATTCTGCAAACATCGCTGATAAGCAGTTTGTAAGTTTAGAAAAGACAGGAGATGCAGAGATGAAAAATTGCATAATGAGGGAACTCTGTGATGGACTATAGCTAAGAAGAAGTGAAAGACTGAATCGGTTCTGGAGAGGTGAGTGGGACATGCCATGGACCAGATGGGAGAGCAGTATTCTATTATTGGGGAGATGAATGATTTGAAGTACAAGGTGAGGGCTGAGATGTCACTAATTTCAGTGAAACTGTAGAGTAAACGTAAGAGACGCATGGCCTTTTTTTGTGGTGAATAAAATATGTTCCTCAAATGTGAGCTTTTGGTCGAAAACAATGCCTAGGTCTTTGTGAGAGGATACTGCTTTGATGTTATTGCCAGCGATGGAGTAAGATGACTTTAACAGATTCTTCTTGAGAGAGATAGTGAGAGTAGTACACTTGTCAGGATGTAATGTAAGGTACCATGTCAGGCACCAGGAAGTAGATGTTGCTATGTCATTCTGAAGAAGATGAGTATCGTCGGAAGTGGAAATTTCTCTGAAAATTTTACAGTCATCTGCGAAAAGAAGGTAATTGCTAGAGGGAGCTGTGAGATGGTCGGCAAGGTCATTGACAAATAATATGAACAAGAGAGGTCCTAGAACACTACCCTGTGGAACTCCAGAGAGGACAGGAAGAAAGTTAGAAACAGTTCCTGGAAGAAGGACACGTTGTTGGCGATCGCTAAGGTAATCTGTGAGAAGGGTTAGAAATTTGCCATGAATGTTGAATCTATTGCATAATTTGTGAATCAGAAGACGATGATTAACAGTATCAAAGGCTTTGACCAGATCAAAGTATATTACATCTAATTGCGAATTATTTGAAATGCAGTCAATGACTGATGAAATTCTGTTTCCTGCAGACTTTGTACTGTACTGTATAGAGTGTTTAGGCCTATGCTCTTTAAGTACACCATAATAAACGTGTTTTATTGCTATAAACGGAATTTTAATGCACTTTCACCTGTTCTTTTAGGTTACTTCAGTTAATCCAGACTTTCATTAAACCAGTTAACTTATTCCCCCCCCCCTTTTGGTCTGGATTAGCGAGGTTTTACTGTATATTTTCAACAGTTACTTTTACAGTTATGACAGTTAAATTGCTATGTAAGTGTCATAAATTATTGGCGATTTAGGGCTTAAAGTGAACCAAGACTCAGTTTCTACTGTGAACATTGGACAACCATTTTATTTATTTAATACATGACCTAGGTACACAAAAGTCCATCCTTTGATACATTAATTCTTGCAAACAATAGATAAAGAGGAATTCTTGTAGTAAATTCGTCTCCTATCAGTGGGTTGTCAGGATGTTATGTCCTAGGGGGAATTGAATTATCTCTTTTTCATAAGATTTGGCTTACTCCTAACTATGGTGTTTTAACAGACTAAAAGTAAGGGTACCTCTTTGTACACAATTAATTCTTAGGGGAAGACATGTATAACCTTAAATTAAAGGAATGGTAGCGTCACTCTTTCTACTATTAACGCAGCTTACGCTCTGCATAGTAGCAGACATTAAATGCTGCTCTATTCCTTGAAGCCTATATAAAACACGTGCGCACACTCTTACATATTTCATTATTTCTGTGCATACAAGTAAAATACCTATTATTATTTCTTAGCTAGAACATTTAGGGCTCCCCTCACCTTGTAATCAAGGGGTCCTGGGTTCGATACCCAGTAGAGGCACATAGTGGTTCGGATCCCACTTTAAACTGTAGGTCCAGTCCCAATTAGCCTTTCTGTGTATAAAGTGGACTTAAAACAACAAATCAATCATTAGCTAGAACATTTAATTAATGAGCAGGTTATAGTTCAACCGACGATGCATAGCCAACAATTAGTATCTTGTTTTTTCACATATTAACATAATTCAGTAATAAAACAATTTATTCCTTAAATAAGGTGAAATAAAATGCAATGCGACTAATTCATGTATTCTCTTGAATATATTCTTGTCAATTTGCACTACAATTATTAGTATCAAGGCTCCCATCTTCAGGGGTGACTAGATTTCTGTCATTTTAACTATGAGTGAATTGACCACTTAACTTTGTGCATTTCAAAATTATACGTAATAAAATTAAATATCCTCCTTGCAATAATCTTACAGTTTACAGCTTAAGACACATAAACACAACTGTTGTTACTTTTTGGATGATTCACAAGTTATGGTCTGTTCTTAAACAAAAAGAAAATTGAAACTTCAAATAACTTTAATTAATTTAAAAAAAAAACAATTGATTCAGCATACTCTCTGCTGTGACTCACTGAATACACCATGGTGCAATTGAGTCTGAATCAATTAACACTAAATTAGTATCTTTCATTGCGATAACCTTAATATTGACTTTTAGTCCTAGTTGAGAAATTAATTAATCAAAAAACGGTAAATTTTATTTCAAGGGACCCCTGTAAGGACAAAGGCCATCAGAATTAAATGCTACTTTCTACCTTGGTTAAAATCCTGAAAATGATGAAAATTTCCCAGGTGGTAGTTCTGTCATAGCCATCCAGGCCTGACCAGAGTACCGGGTTCAAGTGAACTACAGCGCTACCAGGAGCAGAATGACTGGGGTTCGTCGATAGATGTGCCTGGGCTGGCCACATTCTGGCTCCCTCATGTCCGACATAGAACATGACGAGCGCTCCTTGCACCAAATTGCCAACCCACAACGGAGCTGGGGCTTAGGGCTATTCCCTGGTCACCCGTGGCTACTGAAGGAAACATGTTATTTTCTTTTCCTCCACATTTTAAATTGTGTGGGTGATCGACCCTGACTTCAGGTCAATTAACCAATCGAGGGGTGAGGGAATGGGGAGGGACTCTGAATTAAAGCCAATTATCAACATTAAACATCATTAGAGTCAAAGAGCGATATCAAAGTGGCTGACCTTGACAACTCCCTGCAGCGAGAGAGAGGGAGAGGGAGATATATATTTCTGCTGTTGCCACCTACTCACCGTTCGGGGTTCTTGCCAGCTCAAACAATGGCATACATTCGAACAATTGTAAATTGCCACTGCATGGCTATGATTGCAACAATCTATACATATCCTGCACTAGTATTACCAGAAAGCTTTAGACAATCGTATTGTGCTGTAAATTAAAGGTGTAGAATCTTGAAAGTAAGTGAAAAAAAAAATAGTTTATTGACCATTATTGTATAGAGAAAGAGTTCTCTTGTGAGTCGATTTTTATTAAATGAGATTTGAAATAACTTCCAGTGAGAAAGTTACAAAAAAAACTCCAAATTTTAAGTTCGTATAATATTTACAGCGATATGTTATTTGGTTACTGAGAAAACGAGAGAAGAACTTGTTTCAATCTTTCGCGGCATGGCAAATACAACTTCATTCGCTACAGATACCATGCGCCGGTTGGGTGGCACTCGCAATAACAAAACAACTGCCTGGCATGAATAATATGAACTGAAAAGAGAAATTAAAATGCGATTTACATACATAACCAGGGTGGCGACAGACCTGGAAAACTGGGAAAAGTCAGGGAATTTGAGGTGTCAAAAAAAGTCAAGGAAATGTCAGGGAATTTTGTCTTGATTCACCTTTTTTTTTTCTTTGATATCGTTATTGAACTCTACACGGGAACAGGAAATATTGTTGCTAAGTTTCGGCCTCAACTTTTAGGCCCCTTTTATGCACAACTCAACCACAGCGACAGAAACCAGTGATGGCAGGAGGAGAGAGAGAGAGAAATTTCTGGAGGGGCAGAAAAATGTGTTAAGCCTCTGAATATTACGTGGAAAATGCATTGAATTATCATTTTTTCTTGTCCGTATGGGAGTAGTAAGGAGACAGAACTGTCAACAGATGGAGGGGATGGGAGCAGGTACCGCCGTCCAATAGTTGTCGGACGTCATAGTAAGGCATTTTGTTGGACAAACTGAAGGAACATGGAAACAAATAGGCTCCATTGATACATACGAATTTGTCAAATATCGCCACCTGACAAGTATCTCACTACAACAAGAGCTTTCGACTACAAATATGCTGCTGGAATTTTATTACTTTTCTGGCTCACTTAACCTTATTTCATGTAGCAGTGCTTACAAAGGTTTTCTTTCATCATCCTGACATATTACTGGTCTCGCATAAGTTAACATACGTTTACAATGACATTGCACTATTCTTAGTTATCAAGAAAAATTCAAGAAAACGTGATATATATTGAATACTATCACAAGAAAGTGAAACACAAATGTCCATTGGTGAACATTATAAAAATTAGCAAATTTACTGCAACACTAGTATTGCAATGAAATTAACGCCACTCTTTGTCCTGTCTGTTTAAACTCGTGAGAGATGGTAATTAATCTCTCACTGATTGAAGTTATTGTCCAATATTATGAAATAGAATACGTCAATATTTTAATATCATATTTACTCGAATCATTCAATCATAAAAGCAAATCACTTTTTTTCAAGAATTGACTTTTCTCTACCAGCCCTGCTAAATTTTCATTTTCAATCTACTGATTTATACGAGGGGTGGCCAGAAAGTAATTTCCAATTAGTAGGGACATTGATTTTTCGCAAAAGCGAAAACCGTGAAAAATGGTAATTGCTGCTAAGTTGTGTTTATGAATGTGCAGTGAAGTCGGGACACATTTTTTGCCGTTCGAAATATCTAAATAATGTGAATTTGGCATAAAATGTGAATTGGCGTTTTTAGCATATTTTTTTTAAAAAAAAAATGTCCTAAAATATCAAAAAATTACATGAAATCCAACATTCTTGTCTTTTCTACGCCATGTTTGTGTACATAGAACGTGCAAGTTTTCCAATATTTTATTTAAGAGTACACTACAATGCTTGTTATACATGGAATAATTCCGACAGCCACATTAAATCATGTATTTCGCTCAATTTTTTCAACTTCTATCAAAACCATTTGCATCACAGAGCAAAGTGGCAGGGTTCTAACAGGAGATCGAGTGCGTATCTACCGTCACACGGGAGCCACATCTTCAGTATTTGTCATGCAAGATATGTTTTGAATTACCAAGCTAAGTTCACACAATCGCCATTTGCTGAGCGAGAAATAATGAAGCTCAGTCATTAGGGCATCTGACTACCATGCGAGATACCTGGGATCTATTCCCTGCAGGGAAAAACTGGGATATTTTCCACATATTTAAATTGCTCGGGCACCCACCCAGCATCATATCAAGCGTGTACCTGGAGCAGGGCTGGATTAAGACGAAATTGGGCGTGATGCTTGAAATCTTCGGTGAACCTTAAAGGCAACGACGTTATAGTTACGTCAGAGCACAAAGAATAATAGTAACTGTATAATATGTAATGCTGTGTCTAGGCATCCGATATTGGGGCTCCAAATTTCATTCTAAGATTTATTTTCAGGTTAATATAGCAAAAGAAAACTGTTCAGCTTTGGGAAAATTCTCGTCTGTTTTCATCTGGCCCTATTTCAGGAATGGACCTAATGCTGTAGCATCAATAGCACCCACTTTAATCCGGCCCTGACCTGGAGGAAACCTTGAAGGATAAAGGTAGCCAGGAGCATGGTGCTGATCGCATCACCTCCACCTTCAGCTGTGATCAAGAAAGAGCAGGGCCCTAACTCCACACCCCTATACACCTTCATGGCAAAGGAAAGGGAAGCACTTTGCTTTTACTTTTACTTCCTCAAAAATCTGTTCCAACATATCATACTGTCACGAAAATGCGTAGACCATGTGACCTAAAATTTAAAATAATAGTTTAAAAGCACAATGGAGTATTAAGTTTTGGTATATTTGGCAGAAGAATTTTGGGAAACGTAACACTAACAGGTCAAAAAAAGATAATGCCAATTTTTGGTGCCATAATATATCGGTATCTGTCATGTGAGATTGATTGATTTAAATTTTTTGGGTGCGTCGCCACTTATGGTCATTATGCACCCTTCAGTATATATGGAGAAAATTCCATTATCTAAAACCCTTACCTTAAAACTAAAAAGGGGGTATGGAAAATAACTTTCAAGATATCAAACTAACTCTCACAAAGAGGCGTAGGCCATGTGACTTACAATTTGAAACAGTAGTTTAAAAACACCATGAATGTATAATTTCAGATATTTGCCAGAAAATGCGCTAAAATGAAAATGTGAATTTTATGGAAAATAACACCAAATAGTAAACAATAAAAAATACACCAATTTGGAAAAAAAGTAACAAAAGATCAAGGTTCCTACCAATTAGGCATCAATAAAACAAGAATATCAGTTGTAATTTATTGCATTAGTAACATTGAGTCCTAACCTAATTTTCGGCAAAATCACCACCGTTCTTCTGGCATTTGTCGTAGCATGGCATATGTATCTGACAACAAAGACTGGAACTATCTCTACTGCAGTCTAGCTGTCAAATCATTGTCCTGCCAGAAACCTCTTCAGTTAAACAATGAGATGAAAGTCGGTACATGCAAGGCCAGGGCTGTACAGGGAGTGGTCCAAGATCTCACTTGAAGTGATGCAAAGGGCCCACGTGTACTCAGCTGTATGGGCTTGTGCACATTTGATTAGCCTTCTGTAAATTGTCGCCACCATCGTCTGACCATACTGTCACTTGGTCTGTGCTATCACTCACGTCGTCCGGTCTGCACACCTCACACGATTGCTGGTGGCTGTGCCAAATTCTGAGTGTGCAAAAATCTGATTACTACATCTACGCTACATCACAGTCGATGGGAGACTGTATGAGAGCAGCAATCTTTAACATAGAACTGTCCTAAATGGCTGCATTGTGACTGTACCAGATTACAGCTAAATGCCATTTCTTTCTGCCCACGTGTGTGTTGCTCTCTAACCACTAGTGCTGCGTACAGGCACCATTGGAGCTTTTTTCAGAATCCCCCTCGTATATAAACTTTCGGAAGCTGCTATTAACAGAGTGTTCCTGTTTTAATGTTTGGTTAGCTAAATCACGTACCTATACAACACAATTCTATAAATTGCTTGTGTTAAATTTCTAATACCTACATACCCTTTTCATTGTGACTGTACCAGATTACAGCTAAATGCCATTTCTTTCTGCCCACGTGTGTGTTGCTCTCTGGCCACTAGTGCTGCGTACAGGCACCATTGGAGCTTTTTTCAGAATGCCCCTCGTATATAAACTTTCGGAAGCTGCTATTAACAGAGTGTTCCTGTTTTAATGTTTGGTTAGCTAAATCACGTACCTATACAACACAATTCTATAAATTGCTTGTGTTAAATTTCTAATACCTACATACCCTTTTCATCAGCAATAATGGTATAACTGCATGTTGTGAGTTTCACGGTACTTCACTTGGATATACTGTACTGAAGCAGAAATCCCATTGATAATGTAAGGAAATATGACACTTTATTTTGTTCGATTCAATTGTTTCACTTATATGCAAGAGTTAAGTTGATTGCTTTACAGAGAAGAGAGAAGTAGCTTTATGCATCGAAAAAAAAAGTCCGCACTCATGGTTCTTGCAAGCAGAGGGTTCCAAACTTCAGTTCAAATATCAATATATAATACAGAGAATGGATAAGAAGTCTTGATAAATTGCAAAATGTATTTCTTAGTCAATCACTCTTCACTCTAATCCCATTTAGTCGTAACTTTAAAAATAATCAAGTATTTTATTTTAAACTTACTTCGTATGATAAAATTCCATAATCCTTCCCTAGCTTGTGAATTGTAATAATTTTCCAAATTTACTATTTTGCTGTTCGAATTCAAATCGTAGAGAATAGAGAAATTGTCAATTTCATAGAAGATAATATTGGTACTTAACAAACCCATACCTGGATCTGTATGAGTTTATTACTTCTATTTGCAAAAACAACGATTTAGTTTAGTTTGTAATTGTCAGGGAAAAATGTAAATTTTGTCCTGGAAAACCTGGGAAATTCAGGGAATTTCATTTCTGCTTGTTCGTAGCCACCCTGATAATGCTCATTACGTACTGCTGTTAACCTTGTCACTTGATTCAAGTTCTTCGGAATCCGTGTCTTGCAAATTAATAATTGCATATATAATATTACGCAATACCCCTTTATCAAAATCGTCCAAGTGCATAACATTATTTTGGCGATAACAACTTTTGCCAGGCGAGCGAGAAAAAAACACTCTGTATCACCGATCGATGACCTGGTTTCCTTCACAATCGTCTGAACTGTACGCAGACCTATACCACATGCAGCCGCTGTACGCTTCTGACATTTGGCAACACTGCTCCCTGGAGAACACGAGGAACTGCAGTGCGAGATTCACTTTGGAAGAACTGATACACTTTGTACACCATATCCCGTGCTTGTTTGTGTAGCACACGACACTTAGGTTTTTCTGTAGCCATCTTGCACACGTATGTTGACAAATTTTTGTGATCAAGCTGAAGAAACACGAACAGGCACAACGAAAACCGAACCGATTCTTAGCGCTCGGAAAACAAAAGAACAACAACGTGCGTTTTCCATGCCAGTCTGTACCTCCTCCTTTTGCTACTGCGCATCGAGGCTTGTTCAAGGTCATCCGCTTTCATATAGCTCTTCGACTCTAACAGTTTTGACACACTTTGCATAATATAGCCCCCTAAAGAAAAAAAAATTGCGGGGAAAACAATTCTGATATGTCATATAAATCCAGTGCAAAATTAAAATCCCGCATCTCTAATCACGTAGCGGTCTATTGTTCACTGCATTTCCGTAGAAATGGATGAAAAGCCGAAGCATCGCCAATGACGTAGCGATCTATTAGACATTACGAGAAAAGCAATGTGCTAAATCCCGCATCTCCAACACATAGCGTTTCAGCCTTTGGAATGTTTTAGATCGAACCAAGGGGTGTTGCTCACCCCCACCAATTGTAGCACTTGATGGCCAGGTGTGAATACTTAGCTTAGCATTAATGTAAAACTCATATTTGGATTTAAACACTTCTGACAGCAATGAGAATGGTAGATTAGGGTGTGAAGGATATAAACTTACCCTGCTCGGTAAACGAATAAATCTATAGCTCGAGCTGTTGCTCCTTCAGATGATTACCAACCAAAGACCTCGTGGTACCCCTCTCACCTGTTTTTGTACCATCTCCTTGACCTTCGCTTACTTTGTTAAGGTAAGCATCCTCCATTTCCTGTGTAAAACTCCTTATTCCATAATATTCTAGGAGCAAGTTCTGAGAGGATCTTTATTCGTTGACCGGGGGGGAATGTTATGATATTCGAGGGTGGTCATTTTCACCACATGCGCCGCCTCACGCAAGATGCCGCTGTACACATTCTCCCAGGTTAAATAGTCAATTTTCATGTATGTCCCCTTAAACATGGTCATCCAGCATTATGGATGGGTCACACGAAACAACTCTAATGGAAAAATATTTGGGGTTTCTTGAATTTTTTAAGTCTATTGCCAAGTATTAGTATTTTGTGTGACTATACTGGTACTGAGGGCAACCTCACCATCTCAGGATTTCAGAGTTAAATAATTTATGTACTTTACTGTTCTCCTGGGAACCTGTAATTGAAAAGCAGGCTTATAATTGTTGGAATGAGGCTACCTATTGAAGATGACCATTTCCTATAGAAGTTTGAGAGCAAGTGTACCTGGAGAAACATAATCAGTGCTGAGGGAAGGATGTCACCTTGTCGATTCTTGAGAAGGCGAGGAAGTCTCATTGTTGCTGTTTATCTTAGGGATATGAGATGCTGAAAAGAAAATGTTATTTCTCTTTCCGTTAAGCTTGTTGATGTTTAAATTGATTGATTGATTGAGTTGGTGTTTTAAGTCCACTTTATGCACAGTAAGGCTAATCTGGACTGGACCTACAGTTTAAAGTGGGATCCGAACCACTATGTGCATCCACCAGGTATTGAACCAATTAATCAATAAAATAATATTATAGCATGCAATCTTATCCAAACAGACGATAATTGAAATTCGTTTGGTTTTGACTTTTAATTCTAAAAAGGAATGAATCATTGCTTATTATTAGCAAAAGGTCAAAAAAATTATGCTCTATGTTAAAGTGAATGAAAGATAGCCAAATTAAATATGGTTGCCAAATTTCTTAGCTATTGTCCAAATGTTCTGTCAACTTATTGAAATTTTCATTGGGGGGGGGGGGGGGCTTCTAATTTCCGAAGAGGATTCCCCAAAAATTCATCACTGCATGTGTGTGTGTGTGTGTTTCGACTTTTCTAACCTATCTCGCATCTTGTTTCACTCCCATTTGCTTAGTCTCCAATGACAATTTTTTTAAAGACAGTGTTTGTGTATGCACAACCATGCATTCTAATTATGCATTTCAAGATAGCGAAGTAATTGTGAATTAGTTTTAAAGTTGTGTTGCATCACCTTATGTCCTTCAAGAGCAAAAATACAAGGCACATAATTAGTGTTACCAGACGTCTGGTGTCCGGGAGGAATTTGAAAAATATCATAAATGTCCTACATTTTGAGCGTCACCAAAATACGTAACAGAAAAAATCATGCAAGTTACAAGGCTGTGGACTACACTTCCAAACTCAATAGTGAAATGTATTTTGATTCAGTCTTTACACAAAAAGAAAAAAATAAATTGTCCTGCTATTAAACAAACAGGAAAATGGATGCAATTAATGAACAAAGTTTTGGGACCACTTTCTGGTAACATCACTGTTCAATGCCTGAGCAGAATTCTTGCCTTAGGGTTTATACTGATGGAACAAGGTGTTCTTATTCAATATAATGTGGTTGTAAAGCAAGGGTATAGAGAGATCAAAGTTATTCAGGGTGTCTGCCAGCCATGGAAGTCAAGAAAAAGTAAATAAAACAACAAGTAGGTCAAGAAGACAATAAAAAGGCAATAAATTATTCTTGTGGTCAAGAATTTTTGCTATTGATTGGTTGATATAGTTTATTTTACTTCACTTATTTCTGTCACTTTGGCTAATCGTGAAGATGAGGATGAATGGTGGTAAGATAAGATGGATGAAGGGACCTGACACAAACCCCACATAAGATTATACTGGCTGCGAGTCCAGATGCCAAAGCCTCGCTTGTCTGCCAAACACAGTACAGGATGCATTAATACGAGAAAGAAGATCTAACTTTCTTCTTAAATTCAGCTTCAGTTTTCATCTTAACTGGCCCTTAACTTATTTTCTTAACTACCAATTTCCAACTTTACCTAAGTAGGGGTCAAATAAATAAACGTAAAAAAAAAAAATCCAGAAAAAGTCAAGATTTCTGGATGTATTATTTTGGTAGACACCCTGTTATAGAACTAAAAACTGCCCAAGATGAAACTTCTGGAACCATTTTAAATTACAGTAATTGCTGAATATTTGTTTGCCATTACAGTTCATAATTCAAATGTTGAGAGAATACTTTCATCACCATCAGCACAAAAGACTCATAAGAGAAATTATTTTTTTATAAAGTCTGTAGAATGTTTGGTACTGGTCCCTATAATTTCAAAGAGTTTGACTGTCCAATATAACATAAATATAGTTTGACTAAACCTGAAATTTTGATAAAAATTGTCTCCTGTGAGAAATACCACTTAAATTATGTAGTAAGAGGTGCATTGATTAGTATGATTGCAAGTTTTGAAATTTTGCATTTAAAAATCTATTGAGAATTCATTTTATTTGAAACTGAAAAGTGTCATTTTTCAACTACTTTCTAACGTGTTCTGTAGAAATATGCATTATTTATTGAGAATGTGTTGTGTCCTACATTTTGACTTAATGTCCTACAGTGATCTGGTAATCCTACACATACTCCATTTTATATATATTCGGTGATGGATGGTAGACAATGGTGAAGAATTAAATTAGTTTTTCATAATTGAAATGAATGAATATCTGAGCATACTGTTCCTATCATATGGCTTCTTAACTCAAAGAAGTATTGTTTACTTGTTGGATGTTAATGGTCACTTTTGTTCGATTACAACATTTTTTTACAACTGGCTAATGTATATGGATTGAGATTAAGTCCATTAGGAAAGTTTGGAAACCTACATGCAAAAAGACAATGCAATAATTGAAAAATCTCTTCGGAATTGAAGAGATTATTTGCTAAGTTCTCTCATGCGAGAAAATTAATACAATATAGTTAGATAAAAACATGAATTGAGGTAACAAATAGTTTACATTTTGTAGGAAAAGTGTGGTTTTTTTTTTTAGAAAATGTTGTAAATTATTGCTTTAAATACTTGTGAGGTTCTATGATTGTCAAAAAAATTTTGGAAATCTTGTAAAGAAAAGGCTTATCAGAGGTTATAATACTAAAAATGGTGAATGTAGTACAAGTCATAGTGGTTTTTTTCAGGCTGTTTTCCTCAAATCACGCTAGAAATAAACTTTTAACACAAATAAAAAGATTATATATCCAAGAAACAAAAAATAAAAAGTATCAGACATGTTTAGATAAAACATTTGCATTTATTGATGCAGCATACTTGAACAAAGCGTATAATTTTGAATTGTGGTAACACTTTGGCTATCAGTCACTTCCTTATGTGGGGGAAACCATAGTGGCACATCATAGTTTCAACTGTGATGATCAATTGATACAATACATTTTTGCATTTTTAAACATTACAAGGGAGAATTGAATACATTTTATTGGAATGTTGTTAATTGTGACATAATTAAATTGGAACACTCTTTAAATGATTTTTGCCATTTCACATCCTAATTGGTTTCTTGCCTATGCAGTATAATGTCATTTATGTCTCGTTAGGAGCTCTATACTCATGTAAGTTGTGCATCTTCATAATTACTACAATGTCAGCTTTGTGCATGAAACTTACAGGAGCATTATGTACTTGCACTATAATTTGACAATAAAATTATCAAAATATGGTGCATGATTTAGGAGAAACATGAGAGTTAGGGTGCATGGGCAGAGATGGATAGGTCATCTATTTAATGACCATGATAACCGCTGTAAATTTAGTCATTTAGTTAATTTTTTTCTGCAGCTAAAAAAACTTGTGAACAAAATTGAACAATTTGTTTCAAGATGGTGGATGAAAAACTTATTTTCTGCATGTTGTAGGCTCTACGCTATGCTCTACAATGGTTTTGTTTAGACTGTCTGGAATACATTTCCAGAGTATAAAGAATTAAACTGAGTCATACTAGAGATTTCATTGGTCTGCAATTTTGCAGTAAAACTTTTGAAATAATATTTCATAGCTTAGGAGAGGAGTGGTGATAAAAAGTAAAATCACATACATTCTATTTTTGATAACCGCCATAAATGGAAAGCTGTTGAGTTGCAGTTTTTATAGTTGCAAGATAACTTGAAGGATTGGTCGCATTGTATTTGAGAAAAATTGGTCATCCTGTTTAAAGATAGTAGAGGACAGACTGGTTTAACATGTCTTGTGAGAACTTAAAATTATGTTCATATTTGACTAGGTTATATTTTCGTAGATTAAGAAACGCAAGTCTCAGCAATGTTACGGCATCACTTGAGTTGTAAGTTTTAACTCTGTAATGTAGTGTGTTTTAATGAAGGTTGGGGGTAAGTCACAAATTTTGAGACCACAATAACTGCAGCAAATGTAGAGGTTTTTAGCTGAAATTAATCACAACTAGATACACCTCGGGAATAATTCTGTTTTGCATTTGCATTTGTTGAAAGTATTTGAAGATTGTAGGTAAAAAATTGACTTTTCTTATGCTGAGGTACATTCCAAATTCTGATGACACTTTCAAATCTCTGCCTAAACTATATTTTTAAAAATTAAGAAAAGAGACACTTAAAAATTTTAGACCTTCACTTAAGCTATGTGACACGTGGCCTAGTTTCAATCTACTGAACGTTCCGATAATAGATGTTGGGAAGCATGCAGTCGGAAATAAGATCTCAATCGTCAACAAATTATAAAAACCAGGACAAGCATTGGCAATCATTAATTTGCTCCATCCTTACTATGCACAAATCTCATGCAGTATCGCAAGAAATAGGTTATGCAAGCAAGAAGGAAGCAAGCCCTTTTTTGATATTAGGGACCAAACGGAGTAAGCTCAATACGTCCGTTAATTAAAGCTGCAATTAGAATAAACCTCAGCCAAATCTGTTCCTGCTTTGTTAAATCGTAATTCAAGGCAAACACAATCTTTGTACATTTGGGCATGCTTCTAGTCTTGATTTTTACATGCAAGGAAAATAGTACGATGCAACAAGCAATATGCACACCATAATTCTAAACATTATCATCTACCATGCTCTACTTATGTAACCTTAAAACTAAAGCACTGCTAATTTCCAGATTGGGTCTGGTATGGTATGTTCATATCCTTAGTCAAGAGAATTATTCAATAATCAGGCACAAATTAATTAACAAAGTGATCCTTTTATTCATTTAGTTACTTGTTTGTACAACATATGATATAAATTGAACAAGTCCTTGCTTGTCTTTAAGAAATGTGCACTTTCGTCAAATGCAGTTACAATTACAGAATGAATGCACTCACTTTATAACAACAATAATTTCATATGCTTTAACGCAGGCATGTCAAACTCAAAATATGAAAGGGCCTCCCCGATGGCGCAGTGGTAGCGTCGTCACCTTGTAATCAAGGGGTCCCGGGTTCGATACCCGGTGGAGGCACAAGTGGTTCGGATCCCACTTTAAACTGTAGGTCCAGTCCCAATTAGCCTTACTGTGCATAAAGTGGACTTAAAACAAAAAATCAACAACAATTAAAATATGAACTGGGCCAAATAGTCAGTAGTGGTAGATAGGGTGGGCTGCAAGGAAAAAATTAAATTATCTTTAATACTTTATTTTAAAGAATGACTAACATAACACTTAATAAAGTATATTGAACATTCATTGAAACTTGATCATTGCTTCTTGCCTGACAGCTGGCATCTTTTTTCTGCCACCAACTTATCAATATCAGGAGACATCTTATTCAAAGCAGCTACTTTCAGAACACAGCTAAGATGAACGTCTAAAAATCTGGATCTCGTTGGTGACTTGTTTTCTTTCACGAGTGAGAAAAGTTTTTCACACTGGTAAGTGCTACCGAACGTGGAAATTATTTCACACGCAAATTTGTGGGTTTCTGGAAAACGTGCAGGCATGTACTTGTAAAAGTCAGGGATACCCACTTCGCTGTACTTTTTTCTCAAAGTTGAGTCGCACTGAATTTCAATTACTTTCATCTGCAGATGTGCTGCATCTTTTTCTACGTCAGTCATAAACAGGGCTGAAAACAGGGAGATCTTGTCTTCGAAAGAACGAACATCGTGGAACCTTTTCCCGAATTTTGTACAAAACAGGTTCCTTTGAGTTTGATCTGTATTTAGAACAAGTTGGAAAGTGTGTCAAGTCTTCGTTTCTTTACTGTTTTTCCCAAAGCAATAACTTGTTTTGACTTGATCATTCATGTTGGTGATTAATTGATCTTTTCCTTGCAGTTTCAAATTTAAATCTCACAAGTGTTTCGTTATATCAACAAGATAGGAAAGATCTTGTAACCACGTTGGTTGCGAAAAAATGCTGGTGTCTTGTTCTTTAATTTCCAAAAATTGGCATATTTCATCTTTCAAGTTCCAGAATCTTTCAAGAACCATAGAACACGATAGCCAAGCGCACTTCTGTGTAGTGGGGCACTCCAGAATATTCGCTTTCTAAATCTGTTAAGAAAGCAGAAAATTGTCGCTGGTTTAAGTTGATAGCTTTTTTCACAGGCTTCATCACATTTTCCATGTTGATTACTTTTGAACACAAGACCTCTTGGTGAATGATGCAATGCACATGATGGAACATGTGTTTATCACAGGTTTCACGAAATTCATTTTGCAGTTTTGTCACAAAACCATTGTTTTTTCCCGTCATTGAAGGGACACCATCCGTAGCTACACAGGATAACTTTGACAGAGTTACTTCCGCAAAAGTTCACGAACATCAATAAATATATCCTAACTGGTAGTAGTGTCATGCAACGGTACATTGTCCAATAGCTCCTCATCACAAGCACGAAGAAACATAGCTAAGTGATGTCTCTACTCTCATCACAAGCGATGGAATAAGCAATGAAATCTGACACTTTTGTTTTAATTTGATCAATCAAATCACACGCCAGTTCGGTTACTCTTTCAGCAACCGTGTTGCGGAATAGTGAAATGCCTTGAGAAGCTTTTACACTTGCGGGATTAAATATTTCAGCAGCTTTTACCAAGCACCGTTTAATAAACTTGCCTTCGGCAAAAGATTTTGACTGTTTAGCTATCAACTCCGATAATGTGTAGCTTGCGCATACCGCAGCTTTGCTTTCTTGAGCTACTTTAGTAGGTTTTCGGGCGAAGGCAGCTTGTTCCCCTTTCCCTTCAACCCTCTCCTCATTCTAGATTCCGAAGGGAAAACTGCGCAGGCAGACAACTTAGCCTTGGACTCTTGAACAACTGGTAATCACTACATTCGTCAACCACCCCAATAATGCAACATGACCACCTTTTTTCACCTACCGACAGGTATATCCTGTCCAAGAGGAAAACGTGTGAAATTTCACATCGTCTTATATAATAACACAGATATTTTAGCAACTACTACATCTGAAGGCTCTACTATTTAAAAACAGGTAATAGCAAAGGGGCCGCACAAAAAAAGAGGCTGCACAAAAGAAGGGGCCGCACAAAAATATATCGAGGGCGCGTGTTTGACATGCCTGCTTCAACGCATGCATTCATCCAAACACAACAAAACTTGCCCAGCGAGGTAATGCATAATTGACTTACAATTACAACAAACAAGAACATGCATTGCATAATTCGGGTGTTTCAGAAAGAGCTTAAATTCACTTTGCACTAAAACATGCGCATTGCGAACACTTTTACACAAGCATACTTTCTGTGACTTTCTTATGAGGTAACAAAAGCATCATAACAATTCATTAATCTTAAATAATTGACGCTACTTTAAGGAAATTTAGTGATCAAAGGGGTTTAAGGTTAAATTAATGGGGAATTGATTTACATGATAGCGACCTCAGTTTTTGCTTTTTTTTCTCTGTTCAATCACAGTTTTAGTTCACATGAAATTGTGGGAATGACGCACATCAAATCTTAATTTATCCAGTTTCGTTACGTCTCGTTTACTCTTGTAGTTAACATTCTCGTGAATAAATAAATATCAAAGTTAAGAATTCGTGCACTTGATTATTAGTAAGTTCAACAAGAAAATAGTTCACAGAAATAATCTTAAGCAAGGTGCAATTGTTCTCGTGTTCGTATATGTTAACAGTTTTGTCGAACATTGATATCTAGGTCACAAGGTATGTCGATAATTGCAAGTGAGGAAAATGCACCGTTATTAAACATATTTTTCATATCGTTCTTGTGTCACTGGCTAAGCCTACATACCTTGAAATGTTGTACCTATGTGGTAATTAGTAATCGTTGTTGCATTACCACTTGTAGTAACATCAAAAGTTCTCCAACCACATGGTGATATTCACCATACACAATGGCATCTTATCCTTGCTTCCGAAACATCGAGAACAAGTCATGCTGTACGAGACTGCACCAGGACAAGGCGATGCAGTTGTAGGAAGGTAACAGTGTTTTCCCCTGGATATCTGAACACGAACTGACGCTGATAATTTACGACTATTTCCTCTACAGAGTTAGTTGTTAAAGTCGCTACCAGGTGGCAGGACAACTTAAAGCTGTCACGTGGAGTCTCCTCCTGACGGCGGGAATGAGAACTAGTTGTTGCTAAACACAAGTTCATGCTATATGCTGTGAGGTTACATATATTTCTTTTTTGGAGATAGAAACGACTCTCAACATTGGGTCAACAGCAGCACAGACAATTGTGCATGAACACTTGGATCTAAGGAAAAGGTGTTCTCGCTGGGTCCCACATTCACTCGCGGAAATGGAAAAAGAGGGGAGGGTGGAGTGGTGTGAATTTATGTTGGATAAATTCAACCAAGATGCAAGTCGTGATTTTTGTATTTCAAAAGATTTATTGTCAAATTATAGATGTGACGTTGCGATGTAAAAACTAGCTCATCGCAAGAAGCTAAAAATATTTGACAAAACACTGCTGTCATCGTCCAATGGGATGACAAACAGCTGGGAAGGTAAAAGTCTGCCGGAGGTAAGCAAGATCGGCACCTTAAACAAGAATATGCCGAATACTTAAATCTACATTACAAACATGACACAACGGAGGATCCAGCCCTTGCAGCAAGTGACTATGGGTTAAACTGCTATGTCTAATATGCTGTCAGGTTAGAAGAACTTCTTCTCAATGTGAAGGATGGGACAATGAACGCCATGCACCTATGGTGGGCTTAATAGCATGAAGCTAGATGCTTTGTTCCTCTGTAGGCCCACATGACTAGGGACACAGCAGAAGCAGACATCAGCACTGGCAGATAAGAACACAAGCCAATGGAATATTCGCTGCACTACCGGATGCCGGGAAGTTGGTGATTGCAGAGTCTGAAGCACACTGGTCGAATCAGTCCAGACAAGTACTTTCCTCAGAGCATTGACATCAGCAAAGTCCAGTGCCTTGAGGATGGCGTACAACTCTGCTGTATAGATGGAACAGACAGGATGTAATGAGTAATTTTAACTTTGAGAGTTAAGGACAAAGGTGCAACCAATTGATTCAACTCTCTTGGACCCATATGTATAGAACTCATTAAAATTGGGATATTTGCATGAGGCTTCAAGTACCTGTGCTGGTATTAAACAATTGGTGTTTCTGCCTTTGGGAGGGCAATTAAAGATGTGTCTATGAAAGGTGCAGGAAACTCCCAAGTTGGGAGAGCAGTAGGAGTGGAGAGACGTCTTGCAGATCATTACACTGGGGAACAAAATTTTTGTTGCATTGATACCATCACTTATTCTAACCTAATTTGTGTGTACTGATTTCAGATCTGAGGTCAGTTTTTCTCTGTAAGCTCTAGTTTTTTTTGCAATTCAACATTTTTTATTTTTCACTTTATTCATTTTTCAAAATTCAATTCAACATTTTAAAGTTGGATGCCACCTTGGATACCATCTTGGTGAGGGGTGTAAGGGGTGCTCCTTCCACGTAGTGCACCCAATAGTCTACCTTACTTCCACGTAGTACACCCTGGACTGCAGAGTAACGAGGCTCTGGCAACTGGTCCCATGGCCAGTATAATTTTGTTTGTGTTGTCCTGTATTTTGTCCTTATTTGTGCCGAGTGCTCCTTAACAGCCTCAGCTTTTAACGAAAGTCAGAAGATTTTAATATTTTATGATTTTAGTTATGCAACGTTAGAGTTGTTATGTGTAACGATAAAGGGCTGGACCCCATATAATTTGATGGGTTCAAAATAGCCTTAGTGCTGACGCACCCAAAATTTTAAATTCACATTCAACCATCTTGGTGAAGATATACTTAACTTATTCACAAACACATATATGTGCATTACAATATGCATTACAGTTTGAAAATATGACAAGATAAAAGCACTGTTTGGAGTATTAAACATGTATTCAATATAGTAAAATATGAGTATGAAATTAAGTCTTTTTTTAAAAAAAGAAAATGACACATATGTCTACATGTAGACAGAAGGCAATATAAGATATTTGATATGGATAGCATGCAAAGTTCAAATAGGTTCTATTCAGGAAACAATTTGCGCCTGTAGCTCTTGCTTTGTGAACTTGCTCAGGGCAATCTCTCTGGCAACTGTAGTCTACCATCATATTCTTGTCCTGTCTCCTTTGACATGCTCTTTTATGTACTTATGTTCTTCTCACAAATGCACTCAGTGACCAACTGGAACTAATCCATAGACATTCCTGTTGTGCAAGAGAAAACATGATACTGTGCTTATAGCTATTGAGTAATAATTGCCATCTTTTGGACTATACGAGGTAAGACCTAATTGGGTGAGAAGGCCTGGGATATCATAACAGTAAACAGTGCTTGTATTCTGAAAAGAAGTCCACAAAAATATGCTCTCACTTTCTGAAATATGACACTTTCGCTTATCAGTGTAGTATAATCTTTTCTTCCAGCCTGCATGCTAATACTCGTAACTCAGCTGCTTTCATATGTCTAAGTGAAGATGCCATGATCTGATATGAAAAAGCAAAAAAAGTGTGTTTTAGGGCCTTTCAGATGACGTAGTGGGAATGTTGTCAACTTATCATTAAGGTATCCTGGGTTCGTTACCCGGTGGAAGCACACAATGGTCAGATCCCACTTTAAACTACAGGTCCAGTCCCGATTTTTCTTTCTACACATAAACTGGACTTGAAAATACATTCAAAGAATCAATCCAAGGTGTTTTAGTGCATGGTTCGGGTAAATCTAAGTGTTATTATCCACCTACCCCCAATGTAAATACAAATGGGTGTCCTTTTTCTCAAAAGTAAAAGTTTCAAATTGCATGATAACTATAGCATGTACGCGAACATTGATTTCATATTTGAAATCAGCATTCAAAAGTTATATAGAAACAATTGAAAAATCAAATGCAACAGAAAATGAGAAAAAGAATGTTCCCCTGCGTTATCAACAGGAAGTGATTACATGACAGAATTTGGTCAGATTTCCAAGAATAGAAGCAAAATATTCTCGAGAAGCGGCATGTCCAGAAACGAGACATTTGCTTACATTGTGTTGATGGTAACCTAGGATAGAAGACTAGTGAATTCAGTCGTCAATGGTTCCACTTATATAATTTCATTGTTTGTGTAATTTTGAATGTGTTTTTATTTTTTTTCATATAAGTTTAAGTGAATTATTAAAATACTGTAATGAATAATCTCTTGCATTACAAGTTTTTTGTATTCTTGAAAAAATCTTGCCACCAACATAACATAATAAACGAATTTAGAATATCAGAATTGGTGTTGTAAGTACAGTTTATGTACTATATGTCTAGAGAGTAAGTGCTCTGTGGCTGTGGCCAAATCTTCGACTAACGTCTGTATGAGATATTATCTGGAACATGTAAAAAATGCCATGAGATTTGTCACATTAGATCAGACTGGAGAGAATAAGCTATCACAGAAGTCTAGTTCTGAGTTACAGACCTCAAGTCTATTCCAGGTTGTAAAAATAAACTAATGAGAAACATCAGGTATGTTAATGAAGTTTGCAAGATTACTGAGGACTCTTAAGACACAATTTCAACTTCATTTGATTGAATGATAAAGTGGTAAAATGCTGTCCCAGTTGTTTGAAGGTCGCAGGTTCAAATCTCTTGTAATACCAACCCTTTGTATTTAGTAGAATTATTGCTTTTGAACATTTATATGAGGGAGAATATGAAAACAAGACACAATTTCAACTTCATTTGATTGAATGATAAAGTGGTAAAAAGCTGTCCCAGTTGTCTGAAGGTCGCAGGTTCAAATCTCTTGTAATACCAACCCTTTTTATTTAGTAGAATTATTGCTTTTGTACATTTATATGAGGGAGAATATGAAAACTCTTCTTCTGATAAATCTAATTACTTGTCAATATCACTTGGGATGTGTTTTTCCACATAACTTCTCCAATACTAAATTACTTCCTACATGAGACAATAACATGAACAGTGAAATATTAGTGAAAATCTTAAGTGTTTGACGCCCAACTGTGAGGTAAAATAAAAGTTGATTCTTATAAAAAGAAAATAAAAAAATTAAATATTTTTTTGAAAAAATAGAAATTATAAAATCCCATACGCCTCGTGTACAAATTCCTGGGCACTCCGCTGCAAATCAACCAAGGATGATGTCATACTGCTGAGAGAACCTTCACGTCGACTGTGTGAATTGTGGTCTCAGGCAGAGATTACGATGCTTGCCAATCGTTGAACTGTACATGCTCAGCTCGCAGGCTTCTGTAAGTAAGACTGTTGAATCATACATGACATGGGCTATCCTGTCTGTGACGGAATTGCAAATTCCTTCATTTTCAATACTTATGAGTTAACAAGAAAACATAATGTTTCGTAGTTTCGAAAAATGCCAGTTTAATTGTAATATTCTGTTTGCAATATTTTCTATGAATATTAGATAAAATAGTCCAATATGGTTTGAAGACATGAGTATGAGCATATAAGCAATAAATCAAGAAGGACTGTGTGGTCCAGTCATTACGATACCTGCTCACCACACGAAGGTTCCCCGGTTTGATTCTCCTCGTACAGCATTTTTTTTAAATAATAGAATGCCAATCAATGTAAGTCTGTGATATATTTATTGCATATTTGATGACAAATGTTTATACATTTTAATACAAGTTGCAAATAGTTTTGATACTGATCAATACAAAACTACTTTAATAAATTTAAAACCATAAAATGAGATGAATAAAATAAATGTAATAATAAAAACAATAAACAGTGTATTATTTAAAACTAGTGTTGCATGGAATTGATGGGACTATATTTTATGCTTAGTGCATCATTGGTTTACTGTGCTATTAAATATTGCCTCTAAATCCAAGCACAGACAGCTTTTTTTTTTACAGTGCAGTGCCAACTAGTGTACCATATACTTACGATGGAATTAATTAAGCAACTGTTATTTTTAATAAAAATGTAATTGTTTTATGAGAGTAACTACGTGATATATAACCTCTTACAAAATGTGGAAAGGCATGTGAACCAGACATACAGGTCTTGCTTTGCGTTTCGTGCAAGATCAAGAAACAGTGGAATGTTAATGTGGAATTCTCAGCAACCAGGTCAAAAATTCGAGCTGTTATTTAAAAAAATTAGGTTGAATTATGAATAGAATTTACACTGCATAGATTTCAATTTTTTGAAACTAAAAATAGAGTAGCTAAGAACATAGTAGGTTATATGAGTCGTCTGAAGTATAACAGATCTTATCATTATAATTGTGTTGTAAAATCTGTAACTATATATAAGAATAGCGTAAATAATGTTCTGAAGACTACCTTTAACATATAATTTTTTGATCGATCATTATCGTCCCGATTTACATTTCTAGTATCCATATGCTGTGTAAAAGTATAGACGTCTGATTCGTCCATATTTTAGGATTCCAGAACAATATATCTTTAGATAAATATTAAATTAAACATATTTGTAGGTGACAATGCAAACTTGTATCAACAAACTCGAAATCACTTAAAGTTGAAAATATAGAGGCATGTAATTTATAATCACAGTGAAATGTCTTACAGGACATATTTTGACTAAAAATACAGGTCCATGTTTGGTCCACAAGTGTAAAAAGAATACAAATGCATATGGTATGCACTTCCCGCATCCCATGTATTCGAGAATCTGTGGCTACACAATTAAAAAAAGTTTCACAGTGTAAATGCTGATTCGAACACACACATGTGGAGCCTTATTGGCAAAAAAAAAAAAAAAAAAAAAAAAAAAAACACTAACCTCGGTCGAACATGCATCCTTCAGAATGTGAAATTGTAACACTAACCACTCACCTACAACTTCTACTGGTAGGTCATTATTTACTTATCATGTAAGTTTTTGAATTATTTCACCACTGGCAACGAGTATTTCTTCTCGCTCATTCTGTTTCAGATGTAGTTGTTTTTCCAGATCGCTACAATTTTTTACATTCTGCCACCCATGGAAATCCTTATGGAATATATTATTGGGATGCAACTCCCAGAAAAGAGAGTATCTTAGTTTCAATAAACTTGAAGTGGGAATGATGTGTTCAGTTACACATTTTACCTCAAAATTTTTCATCCTTGAAGTTTTCATTGCAATGCCACCATCAACTGAGCATTTACTTTCTGGACATATAGTACATATAGCATAAGTGGAACTGGACCTACAGTTTAAAGTGAGATCCAATCCACACTGCATGGTGCCTCCAAAATTAAAATCTTATCCAGTAAATAAATAGATTAAAACAATAAAGAAAATATATAAATACAAAAACATGAAAGAGAGGTCAAGAAGTACAAAATAAAGTAAGCGTGTGAAAGTAGCTAGTTAATATATGTTGTAAAAAGTAAAACATGCGATTGCTCACATAAGAGTCATTCCATGCAAAATCAACACAGCCCCCAACCTGACCATCTCCGATTTTCATGAAATTTTGGGAGTTGAAACTATGCATGGAACTTAGTAACTATGAAAATTTTGAGTTTCGTTTGTCTTGTAATTGTTAAATTATTCAAGGTCAAAGTTAGCAGAAATTGCCCTTTTTGAGCCCGCTTAGCTATACTAAATCTGCTGTAACTCCGCCACTATTTCGACTAGGAAGCTCAAATAAAGTTTATTGTACAGGGAATTCAACAAGCTTTCCAGTGATATATAACAAGCCTATCTATGGATAAAAATATAATTTTGTCACGTGACCTTGACCTTTGACCTTGGATATCTCAAAACATGTCATACCAAAAATCATGAAAAAAATATATTTGGTCCCTCATGCCATACTCTAAAACATATCAAAAAATCATTCTGGTACTGCAATGGGATCAGAAGATAAAAAATAATATGTGTAACTATGTGACTGATAAAAGCCCCATTACACGAACTATGACGAGTCAAAAGTCCCTTAACACCCTTTACAAAATGTAAAGGAGTTGTCTTGTTCATGAAAGAAATAGGTTAGACTCCGGGAGATCCCTAGCTATGTGTGTCAAGCGCAAGTCCAGCACATTGTTGACCCCCATATTGAATTCAACGCAAAAATTTCAAAGGGAAGGGTGTGAAATGATATATCAAATCAGGCTAGAACTTCACGAGAAATGAAACGGTGAAGGTTTTTCTAACTTATTTTTGGGCAGCAAGACGTTATACGCATATCTTTCACTTACAATATATGCACATTATAGTGTTGTCAATATTCCTGTGAGCACACTCGTTGACATCTCTCACACTCACATAGAATATTTGGCAGTGTAACAGGTGCAACATCATTGCAAGCAACAACAATGCCTTCTCTCAGATGGTCAATATCAGGGACTTTTAGTGCATGCACCATTCTCTTCAAATGTTTCTGAAGGTAAAAGTCCTTCCTAAGATGTTAGATCTGGGGAATGTGCAGGCCTTTTAATAGATCGCCGTCTGCCCATCAATCGACCCAGAAATTTACCATGAAGAAATTGCCAAAATGTTCACATAGTGTGGTCATACACTGTCCTGATTCAAAACTCTGGAAAAGTGCCATATCCCGTAAGCAAGGATGAAAAACCTTAACTGAACACATCCAAGAAGCCCTCACCATTTAAGGTTCCCTTGTTGAATATGGACCAACCATTCCCGTTATTCGTACACTATACCACACCATTAGCTTACCAGCAACAACCATTCGGCTGGGATCGGTCTACTGTAGATTATCAGATCACAGGTATTGCACATAATTTTTATTAACTTTACCAGGAACATAAAAATTAGCCTCGTCACTGAAGAATTTTTCATTCCAAAGGAAGTGTCACGTAATTGTTTGAGATACTTTTCCCGATACTCTACACTATTCAAGTGTTTGGTGAATATTGCTGATTAAAATCATATGCAATAAATCATATGCAATGATGCGTATACTTTTTCTCTCCCAAGATGTCAGCGTGATCTCGACGAGTTCCTAACACGTTAGGAACATTCTAATGCTTTGTTTTTAACACCTCGAAAAGGAGAAAATGGTTAAAAGCATGCAGTAATAACTTTTTGCTGGCTAAAGATACTTTGGAAAAACCTTCACCGTTTCATTTCTCGTGAAGTTCTAGCCTGATTTGTATATCACTTCACAACCTTTCCTTTGAAATTTTTGCATTGGATTCAATATGGCGAACAATCACATAGGTAGGGATCTCCCTGTGTCTAACCTATTTCTTTCATGAACAGGATAACTCCTTTACATTTTGTAAAGGGTGTTAAGGGACTTTTGACTCGTCATAGTTCATGTAATGGGGCTTTTATCAGTCACATAGTTACACATATTATTTTGTATCTACTGATCCCATTGCAGTCCCAGAATGATTTTTTGATATGTTTTAGAGTATGGCATGAGGGACCAAATATATTTTTTTCACGATTTTTGGTGATTACGTGTTTTGAGATATTCAAGGTCAAAGGTCAAGGTCACGTGACAAAATTATATTTTTATCCATAGGTAGGCTTGTTATATATCACTGAAAAGCTTGTTCAATTCCCTGTACAATAAACTTTATGTGAGCTTCCTAGTCGAAATAGTGACGGAGTTACAGAAGATTTAGTATAGCTAAGCGGGCTCAAAAAGTGCAATTTCTGCTAACTTTGACCTTGATTAATTTAACAATTACGAGACGCACAAGACTAAAAATGTTCATAGTTACTAAGTTCCATGCATAGTTTCAACTCTCCAAATTTCATGAAAATCGGAGATGGTCAGGTTGGAAATTGCACATATCTGTGTTGATTTGACATGGAATGACTCATAAGTGAAATAAGGGTGTGTCCCAAACGGTTAATATGCTTTTTCTGAAATATTCTGTCATAAATTTTGTTTCATAACATATCTCTGCTTTCAGGTTATTACTGGAATGCAAATTGAATAGACGTACCCTTCATCAAGAGCCTTACTTAGCTTCCAGCAAAAACAACAAATTGAAATTACTTCCATTGAAATCTCTTACCTGCAGCTCAGTGCTGTTGACAACATCCTTCTCTGGGACAAAGAGTAGTGGAAGTAATGTGGAATCTACAGGCGAAAGAGGTTACACAAAGTCTAATAACTCAGAGAGTTATACCATTTGCAGGGATGGCAGTAATTTGTTTGATAGCAAATGTGATCTTATGGTTCATGTGCAAAATGAAACTAGAAGAAAATCTTTTGTTTGTTCAATGTGTAACAAAATATTTGCTCGAAAGGATACTCTTAGAGTACATTCAAGAATTCATAGTGGAGTGAAACCCTATGAGTGTACAATATGTAACAAATCATTTGCTCACAAGAAAATTCTTACAGGACATTCAAGAATTCATACTGGAGAAAAGCCATATGTGTGTTCAATATGTAACAAAGCATTTGCATGCAAAGAAAATCTTATAATACATTCAAAAATTCATACTGGAGAGAAGCCCTATATATGTTCAGTGTGTAATAAATCATTTGCACGCAATGATGATCTAAAAAGACATACAGGAATTCATAGTGGAGAGAAGCCCTATGTATGTTCAGCATGTAACAAAGCATTTTTACGGAAGGAATATCTTAGACAACATTCAAGAATTCATAGTGGAGAGAAACCCTATGTGTGTACAACATGTAACAAATCATTTGCTTGCAAGCAAACTCTTAGAGGACATTCCAGAATTCATACTGGAGAGAAGCACTATATATGTTCAGTGTGCAACAAATCATTTACACGCAGTGATGAACTAAAAAAACATACAAGAATTCATAGTGGGAAGAAGCCCTATGTATGTTCAGCATGTAACAAAGCATTTGCATACAAGGAAAATCTTAAAGTACATTCAAAAATTCATACTGGAGAGAAGCCCTATATATGTTCATTGTGTAACAAATCATTTGCACGCAATGATGATCTAAAAAGACATACAAGAATTCATAGTGGAGAGAAGCCCTATGTATGTTCAGCATGTAACAAAGCATTTGCATGCAAGGAAAATCTTAAAGTACATTCAAGAATTCATACTGGAGAGAAGCCCTATATATGTTCAGTGTGTAATAAATCATTTGCACGCAATGATGATCTAAAAAGACATAAGAGAATTCATAGTGAGGCCTCCCCAATGGCGCAGTTGTAGCACCGTTGCCTTTTAATCAAGGAGTCCCAGGTTCGATACCCGGTAGAGGCACATAGTGGTTCGGATCCCACTTTAAAGTGTAGGTCCAGTCCCGATTAGCCTTACTGTGCATAAAGTAAACTTAAAACACCAAGTCAATCAATCAAGAATTGATAGTGGAGAGAAGCCTCTATGTACTTATGTTCAGCATGTAACAAATAATTTTTACGGAAGGAAAATCTTATACAACTTTCAAGAATTTATAGTGGAGAGAAACCTTATGTGTGTATAACATGTAACAAATCATTTGCTTGCAAGCAAAATCTTACAGGACATTCAAAAATTCATACTGGAGAGGGGCCTTATGTATGGGCAGTGTGTGACAAAGCTTTTGCCTGCCACCAAGATCTTAGTAGACCTTCAGGAACTCATAGTGGAGACAAACCCTAAGCGCGCTTGCACATGTACCATTCTTTTGCCAGGGAAGTTTTCCGTGACAACACCAACTTTGACTGTGTTTTTTCATGCACAGACACAATTGGGGTTCTCGCCATGACCTTGGAGGTACGGAAGCCAGATTTTTCCTTCCCTGTGTTGCCAACCTCTCGATAAGTAAGAGCTGGTAAATCTGTGAAATTATGCTAAATGCTGATGAATTCTGCTAGGAGCTAAATAATAATAACAATGAATTATTATTATTGATAATAATTAGTAACAGTAAATTTTTATTGATTATTTTTAGGATGCTTGTAATTGTAGGTGATGCATCTATTTTCCGAGATGAGTTCAACATTGAAGGAGAGAAAGTTTGAGATCGATTATAGAGCGGAACATTTGCTTTATTTATGCCCCAGAACTTTCTACTGGTTCTTTCCGTGAAATGTTCCTTTCAAGGTAAACGGGAGAATAAAGAAAAGATGAATGGGAGAGAGTGTGTTTGGAAAGGCATGTTTGGATTTAAGATCTGTATGTCATTTTATTTTTAATTTCTCAAAATATCATTCTTTGAAGTGAATTTCTCCTTCCCAGAGGAGCAAGTTAGCAAATTATGTTAGATTTTCCCATTATGCAAATGCAGAGAAATAGGTGTCAACGAAACTCGAATTGTGATAGGTCTAGCATCATTATGGTAAGGTTGGCATCACTGCCCTGCTTCAAAGAACTTCAAGCTAAATTTTATAACTTGGGCCTGTGTCCTCTTTTTCATTGCCTGAGTCGCAGGGGCCTGGTCCCGACTCTCGATGTGTCAAGGGGAGCTCCGATGCATTCAACCATCGAAAGGTCCTTCCAGGAAATTTGTCAAACAGAGCTATGTGTGCTCCTTTGCCATTTAGCCCCATTGTTTCTTGGTGGACTCGATGTCTAAGTAGGATATGCCATCGATCTTATCGGTACGTGTGCAAACGTGCTAAGTTTGTACAACATGTAAAATATCATTTTATCACAGGTAACTTCTTAGAGGACATTCAAGAATCCATACTGGACAGAGCCCTGTGGGTCATTCCATGTTAAATCGACCAATTTCAAAAATGTTTCCAGGTCATAATTGTGGATTTGGATGACACTGTCTCATTATCCTCCAAATTACGGAAAATTCAAAGCTGCTTCTTGGTTTGAACTATTTGTGTGTGAAAAAATTAAATTTTGTAATAACATAACATGTAATTTAATATTCTTATGTGATTCTTGAATATATTAAAGTAAAAATGTTGTTAAATTGATGAATATTATAGGGGAATACATATGCTCTAATACATATTATTCAATATTTTTGAATGACTTTGGATTATTACAATTTTCAAGTATCAGTATTGGTGATCAACATCTATGTCAGTTCTACAGGGTGTCTACCAGTCAAGAATGTCAAGAAAAAGTCGGAAATGAACAGGTAGATCAAGAAAGTCAAGATAAAAAGTTTAAGAAATTATGTTTGTAGCCAAGAATTTGGGTGTTTTTTTTTTGTTACAGCATATTGAATTTACCTTGTTACATTCTTGTACTCGGATTTAATAAAATTGAATATTTGGAAATCTAAAATTGTATTGAGTTGTGGTTAAGATTTGTTTCTTTTGTTTCTTAAATGCATAAAGTTTTGTAAAAATATCAAATAAAGTAATGTGGCCATTCTCCATCCAAGATGAAGTCTGATGCATTATTTTTTACATGGATTAAAGCAAGTCTAAATTTCTTGTTAAAGTACAGATTCAGTTTTTATCTTAACTGGTCTTGTGGTAGGGATCTTTCATTGAATAAGAATATACATTTTCTTGATTTCCAACTATACCTAAGTAGTGGGTAATTAAATAAATGTTAAGAGAAAGGTGGTGGGAAGTCAAGAAAATGGAAAGAAAAGTCAAGAAAAAGTCATTAAAATGTCAATAATTTTGTTTTTGTTATTTTGGTAGACAACGTGTTCTAGTTGGTATCAGCTCAGCTCTAAATAAATCCAAAATTTGCCTTAAGAAACATTTCATATCCAAACATGCATATTTTGTGTACCTGAAAATCCACCCAGGAAAGTGGTGTTATATTTTATAGTAACCCTGATGTACGCTCATGAGACACATTAGGTTACCTCCATATCTAGCACAGAACTTGTAATCGATTGTTTACATAAAGGTAAAAGGAATCAAGGCATCCCTTTTGAAAGAATAGACTGTCTCAAAGACAATGGGGAATAAGTGCTCGTACATTTTTCATGTGGGGAGGTTACAGCAGTTGGCGCAGAGATTTTGACTGGAAGGTGTCGCAGTAGTGTGCTCTGTCTGTTTAGTTTTAGCAGACCTTCGAGGACATTATATTTGATCGTTAAGTTTCTGACGATAAAACGCCAAGTTCGCGAGTGATCAGCCGAAGTGAATTGGCAAAGACTGAACGTGTAAACAGAACTTGTGATTCCTGACTCGTTATTGTAACAACTATGTAAAATGGCTCAGCCAGTGCGATCCTAGATTGACATTCTTAATTGTATCCATGGGGGAAGAAACCCGTCAGTCGCAGCAAAGCACACCAGGGCTGATCGTGAAGCCGAGGTTGCAAAGAGGGAATTTCTTCAACTTCGAGACATCGAGGAACCACCAGGAAAAGAAGACAGAACTTTCAGTGAACAACAAAGATTTTTGGATAAGGGATAACTATTGTCGAGATCTCTCATGTGTTAAACCCCACAAGTCTAGTTCTGATAGATGATCCCCTGTAAAGTTTGAAGAGTATAGCTATAATCCAATCTAAAGGCCGGCAAGATATCCGTAAGTAGGCCTACATGTTAATCTGTTTAATATTTTTATAAACAAATGAAACTTTAGATTTTTTCTTGTTTTCCTTTCGCCAAGATAATTCAAAGTACAGGTGTTGACTTTTTGTATTGGGTTTTCTCATGTTGATCAAGAACCACTGGCTTATCAGGGAAAACCTTTATTTTTTAGTGAAATTATTTCTTAGTTTTCTACTGTAATTAAAAGTTAGGAAAGATAACTTGTTATTGTTTTCTTTCATACATTAAAATTATAATAATACTAGATATTAGTTTCTCTTGATCAAATTGTAATTAGATGCAAAGCTAAGAATAATAAATAAAATCACATTTTATCATTATAAACTCATGTTACATGTGACTGAAGATACAAAAAATGAAAACATAAAGGAAAATGGTGGATTTTTTAAGTGGTGTACCACAAAAGGAATAGATGATATCCAAGCTACATGACATAATCAGACGTTACCCTATTGTGCGTCAAAATTCCAACTTGTTATTCTTGCATGTTGCAGTTCTATCCTGGAAGGTAGGCTCTTTTTTCTGATGTCCTCAAATATTTAAGTTTCCATTCAGTTTCTGAAATAAAAGGATGTCCAATGACATTTAACTCTCACTGTTAACGTGTGTTTCTGTGTGTGTGTGTGTATGTGTATGTATACAAGAATTGTATGTAATTGTCTACTTCCTTTTTAGTGATTTTTTTGGGAGGTTAAAGCCTAATTTTTTTGTTGTGGTTATCTTTTCCAATACATGTTTTCAAACCTTAAAAATACCGGGATGTGACATATATTTCACATTTGGTTTTTCAACTTTTGGAGGATACTGTGACAAGTATTGTTTGGAGATACATGTTTGACTCCTACATGAGCTTTGAGGCATCCTATTAGTAACTAGTAAAGTTTAATTAATTTGATTCTGGTTACATTTGTACTGAACGGAGTGGGGCAATTTCTCCCCTGAAAAAAAAAATTCCGGTTTTTACATTAGAAATTATTTTTTCTCCGAGAGCATCAAAAGCAAGTGCGCAGTTCTAAACACAAGGATGAAACGCATAGTTGGCAATATGTACTATTTTGAACACTCCCATCCTGTCTTTGCCTATGTGGCTGCCAGACGAAGTTCAAATTTCATAAAAAATTAGATTTTTTAAACTTTTGTCATCTTCTACTTGATAAATGAAATTTAAGTTTATTCGACCATAGGTGTGTAGTCTAGTGTGTACTAAAGATAATAAGTTGTAATTTTTAACTATAGCATTCATAGTTTCCTGCCAAGAAAACATCAATGCTTTTACATTTGGGAATATTTTTCTAAGAAAGTATCAGCAGCAAGTGTGCAATTCTTAATATGAGATGGAATGCATATTGGGCAATGTGCAGGTACTGTTTTGAACCCTCACTTTCTGGTGGTGCCTATGTGGGGCCTGATAAATTTTTAATTTTGTGAGGAAAATAAGATATTTTTTTTTACTTTCATCATCTATGTGGGGAATGAAAAAATATTTTTTCAATAGGCATGTAGCTTTGTCTTACTAAAAGGACAGGATATAATTTGTAACATAGTTACCAAAATATAAAATTTATAGTTACCAAGATATAAAATGTTGTTTAAAACCTTGGAAAATTTTAAACTTTCTCCTTAAAATTCACTTTGTAATTAAGGATCTAGATTTACTGTGCACTAGTGCCATGGAATAGCAAGTTGGAATTTTGACACACATTACGGGAAGGTCTGAATACGTAGTGTGCTCAACTTGATGTGGATATCATCTGTCCCTGTTGTGATACACCATTTCAAAAATCCACCATTTTCCTGTAATTTTTCCATTCTTTTTGTATCTTCAGTCACATGTAACATGAGCTGTGTGCAAGATATGGAAACCATGTAATTTGTGTTTCTTGGGCCCACATGAGGTAACTAAGAAAGATAAGGTCACTTTCCTGGGTGGATTACAGTAGTGTTTTCAGCCACACAAAATATGCATGTTTTTTGACGTATAATGTTTTGAGGGCATATTTTATATTTTATTATTTGCTAATGTAAACAAGCTGTGGGTATTTTGATGCAATGATATTTGATTGATGTGTAAATATCACCAGGCTGTGATCAATAGTTCCGAAGTTATTGGGTCCTGAAATTAGCTTCGTTGCACATTTCTCAGATTTGGATCACCATCTTCTTACACAGGCTACAACTCTAAAACTATTTCCAAGGGGAACCTCATATTTTGTGTAGAAACCTTCCACACATGATTGAATCATCTTGTCAAATTTAATCCAAATCCAAAACTATGACCTGGAAGCCCTGATCAATCTGAAGTGGACTGACCCCATGTATGTTCAGCATGTAACAAAACATTTGCACAGAAGGAATATATTAGAAGACATTGGAGAATTAATATTGAGAAAAACAATTTGTGTGTTCAATATGCTGTAAATCAGTAAGAGAGTTGTCATATCTTCAAGAGCATTCAAAAATTCATTTGTTGAAAAGCTTTTGACACAAGGGAGATCTTAGAAAACGTTCAGGAATTCATAAAGGATAGAAGCTCTATTTCTATTAAGCATTTGAGAAATATTTTTGACACAATCCAATTCTGTCAAGAAATTCAAGGATTCATGAGGGAGGCAAGCATTTTGTATTTGAGCATGTGTTTTAACATGAAATAGACAGTATTTTAAGTGGGAGATTGTAAAAAGAAGAAGAAGGTTTTTGTAGTGGAAAGAAGATGTAAACTCCATAGGAAATTGTTGCTGCAATTAACCTGTACCACATCATCGTAACACATATGCCCATTCTGAATTGCTAGCAACATAACCTCATGTGACTACAGATAACTTTTCAAAGTTATCTGACTGCCATAAAATATTTACAGTGTTGGCAAGTAACAGTTACTTTTTTGAAGAAATATTACTGTAATTAGTTAGCTTTAAGATCAAATAGCTGTAACTGTAATGGAGTTTTATCAGCAGAAGTATATTTTCAACAGTTACTTTTACAGTTATGACAGTTGAATTGCTATATAAGTGTCATAAATTATTGGCGATTTAGGGCTTAAAATGAACCCAGACTCAGTTTCTGCTGTGAACATTGGACAACCATTTTATTTGTGCAATACACTACACAAAAGTCCATCCATTAATTCTTGCAAACAATAGAAAAAGAGGAATGCTTGTACTAAATTTGTCTCCTATCAGTGGGTGATCAGTAGGCGCTAGGTACCAGGCATTTCAGGGTAACAGCTTTTTCCTATGCTTCATCTTTAGATGCTTCATCTTTAGTTTGGTAGTCCTCAAGGCCCAAGGTGATATGCATAGCTTGGAAGAAGGATGGGTTTCCCCGAAGTGGAAAGATAAGTTTCTAGGAGGAGAATTCTTTCAAATTGCTGTCTGTTTGTCATTGTCAGTTGTGTGCTGCAAAGTGTCTCTTGCACATATTAAATATATACAGTCACTTGTTTCTGTAATTTGTTTTTGGGTGACCTTATAATTTTCTCCCTTGTGTAATACTGTGTGTCTACAAATGATTGGAGCAGTTTCAACTATTATTTGTAACTACAGTATTAGATGTAATTTGTTCGAATGTGATGTTAGAAACAAGTATCTCACAAAATTTTGTTTCCTGTTGCAAGTGTTGTGCTTTTCCACCTTCTACCGCTAGAGTGCAACAATATTTAAGATGGCAAAAAACAGCGAGAAAGCATATGCTCTCCTCAAATTTTTTGTAAGTCACTCAGTGAAAATGATTCAGCGATGATTTAGAATGAAGATCCACCCAGTGCAAAATCAATGGGTCGTCCTTAAGTGCCTGAAGAAATAGTTGAGCATGTATGGGCCAGTTTTGTGTGTAGCCCCAAAAAAGTCAACACCAACAGCAAATAAGGAATTGGATATTCCACGAGTGAGTGTATTGTAGATCTTACAGAAACAGCCAAAGCAGAAGTCATACCACTTGCAGTTGCTGCAATCACTAAAACCTAATGACAAACTCAATCGCTTTGAGTTTGCACATGATTGCAATTGCTTATGGAAGAGCATGATGATATTTGTGATAAACTTGTGTTCAGTGATCAAGACACATTTTTCTTAGTGGCACGGTGAACAGGCACAATATGCAAATCTGGGGAACAAAAAACTCCCATGGCGTCGTTGACCATATTGACGTGCTGCATCATGTTTGGGAAGAGCTAGATTATAGAGTTGATGTTTGCAGATTCCCAAAGGGGGAACATATCGAACACTCGTATTGTGTCACAAAACTTGTTGAGTTTATCTACAAAACTGTAAAGTTACTTCATGATACATTTAATAATACCTGTGCAGTAACATCGTGAAACTGCTCCAATCATTTGTAGACACCCTGTGTAATAGCATCTGATAGATTTTCTTTGCTAGAATATTGCATTAAAAGTGACATAACTGCAATATTTCAGTGTTATTACGAAAGAACTCAATTGTACTAGTTCTATAAATAAAACTGAAGAACATGATAGCAAGCAAGTGCACAGAAGAATGGGAAATAATGTAATTGTTTCTACGTAATTTAATTTATCTGAATTCCTGATAATTTGAAAATGTAAGTTATAATTTGCTTATTTACAATTATTCAGTATTTCTGGAAATTTAGAAAAAAAATAATAGATTTTGGTAAGTGCTATTTGTTCAAGACGTAAATGAAAACTCAATTTCTTAAATGACAGTTAACATATCTCTTGTTTATATATGTACTTTGTATGAAATAAAAGCAACATCGATAATAAGCACCATTGTTATTGGCACAGTTGTTTGTATTTTACTAGGATTATGAATCAGGTATAATATTACCTCTTTTTTGTTTGATAATTCTTCATTTTTTAATTATATTACATTATATAATATGCTTGGTGGAATATGATTCCTTCCTTACTTATCTTCTAATGGTTTAATTAATAGTCATTTTGTAATTGGAAGAAGATATATTAAGTCTATTGATTGTGGATGCATTGAATTACTTGGTGCGCAGGGATTATATAAATTTATAAGGAGTGGTTTTCAGTGAGTTACAACACTCAAGTAACAAATGAACGAAACAGGGTGAACTGAAATGTCACTCTCACCTTCATTGATAACGCATAATTACAGGTTACTATATTATGATTTTTATCATTTTCTGGTTCACAGCCCTTGAAATTGTACAACAAATTTATTTCTCCCCGTCACACTCTTTATATTTATCAAATCCCCCTTCTGAGAACATAATTTCATGACGTGAAAGTTCTTGAAAAGTTATTTTATAAAACAGTAAATATGTAGCTTCCTTTGTTGCAGCTGCATGGCCTTCGTTCATTTTTCTTTCTCGACTCACAAGAGTAAAAAAGAATGAACAAACTAAAAGAAATATTAAATCGGATAGTCTTTCTTCTCATGATATGTACAGAGCATAGGAAACTGATAAATTCGTACTTAAATTGTGATTGTCCAAGATTTTTGTAGGTGGAAATAAGTCTCTTTAATATCAGTGATTTCTATATGAGTGTCCTTTCTCTTTCTTTCACATGTACACACTATATTGCACATGCAGTGGGACTTCATATGTGGATAATGTTTTTTGAAAACATACATAATCTTTCAATACCTGGGGTCTCCCCGATGGCATAGTGGTAGCGTCATCGCCTTGTAATCAAGGGGTACCAGGTTCGATACCCGGTGGAGACACATAGTGGTTCGGATCCCACTTTAAACTGTAGGTAAAGTCCTGATTAGCCTTACTGTGCATAAAGTGGACTTAAAACCCCAACTCAACTCAACTCTTTCAACACCACTGAATTAAAACACGTGATTCAGTTTGGAAAGTGTTTTTTTTTTTAGAAATATTTTTCTGTTGCAGCATGCATTGCCAAATTGTTAGTGTTAGCAAACAAAAATCATAACTAAATTAAATTGATTGTTAGTTCAAAAGCAGGAATTGATTGTGAAATTATGTGCACACAGTTAGCGTTATCGTATTGGCTATCGCCTTGTATTCAAAATAGGTCCAAGGTGCAAGGGGTACCTTCCACGTAGGTGCCCAAAAGTCAACCTCACTTCCATGCAGTACACCCTGGACTGCATTTTGCAGACGAATGAGGCTTTGGCGACTGGCACTATGGTCAGTATAATTTTGTGTGTGTTGTCCTGTTTTTTGTCCTTGTGTGTGCTGAGTGCCCGTTTACAGCCTCAGCTTTTAACAGAAGTCAGATTATTTTAAGATTTTAGTTATGCAACGTTAGAGTTGTTATTTGTAATGGTAAGGAGCTGACCCCCGTATAATGTGATGGGTGCAAAATGGCCTAAGTGCTGACGCACCCAAAGTTTTAAATTCAAATCAAATCAAATCAAAATAGGTCCGTCCTGAGCTACATTTCATGTGGAGGGTGTCAGATCCCACTTTAAACTAAAGACCCAGTTACTGTAGCTGTTCTGGTCATAAAGTGACCTTGAACCTTTGTGTCAAGATGTAAATTTAAATTGCATTTTTTGACAACATTAAAAAAAAATATGACCCATATGTGAAAAAAAATGTGTAGAGCTTTTCTTTTTCTAAGTTAAGTGACGTGACTTGTAAACGGAAGTGTGGTTAGATTGCATTTCCCATTTTAAATTGTTGAGGTACCCTCTAGCAGACAGGAAGAATCACAAGCATTTTTTCTGTATGTGTGTATGTGGTGGATGCATGAGTAACTGAGAGAAATGGGTATTTTAGATGGTAAAAAGTAAAGTGCTCCCCTGTGCTTTGAACCATGCCATAAACGTGTATGAGGGTGCGAGGTTAGGGCCCCACACTTTCTTGATCTCAGCCAGGCTGGGGGTGATTTGATCAGCACCATGCCCCTGGCTGCCTTTATCCCTCAGAGTTTCCTCCAGGTACCTATTTTATAGGATGCTGGGTGGGCACTGGAGTCGCTTAAACAGGTTGAAAATGTCCCAGTTCTCCCCCACCGGGGATCGAACCCGGGTCTCTCACAGTCAGACGCCCTAACAACTGAGCTACCGTGGCTCATGTTAGATGGTATGAAATCATTATCTCATACTTTTTCTAAGAAGTTTATAGAACCCTCCACCCTCCAATAGAAATTTCTTAAATACAACAGAAATAATAACACAAATATATGAAGACTTGTATTATCTACCAGAAACATAAATGTAAAATTGTAAGTAATGAGAGAAAATGTATCAATAACCTTCATACTTCATGTCAAAAGAAAACTATTATCACAATAACAATTAATTAACACTTACTACACAATTATTAATTAATAAAAGTTATTGTTGAATACTCCCTCTGTCCCATAATTATAGTCCGATATGCCAAAATGGTAGTACAGGAATTACAGACGAAGAGGCAGATGGAAAGTACACGCATGAGGAGAGGCACAGTAGATCAGTCTTGAAGATTGTGAAGAGGAACAACGTGATCTTATCACAACGAGCAACAAATACTGCCCAGATGATTACCAAAAGGGGGCGTTTGGCTGCAACACACCGGTGTGGCACTGTATGCAAACCAGTGTAGCAAGGCATGCTGCAAATCATTAGTAGAGCACTCCTTCAGTGAGTATGTGTGAGAAGAACAGCCATGAACACACAACCCATGATAAGAAGCGACAGGGCTAGCAAGAACCTCGCGGACAGTGAACGACAGGCAGTTTACGAGTTTCTGTTGGAAAACAGTACGGCTGGCATAGTGAGGAAAGGTGCCATGACGAGTGCGGCCGAGAAATTTCATGTAAGTATGAGAACAGCACGTCGCATTTGGCAACAAGGGTGGCAATCGTTGAAAAATGGGGCCATTTGTGCTGCGGTTGCATCTTGGATGAAAGGCAAAGTCGGACCAAAGAAGAAGGATTTCGCCCTACAACGACTACAGCACCTACCGCTTCGAAAGCAGCAGAATATTCGTTCAATGGCAGTGGTGCTAAACGTTGCTAAGATTACATTACACAGGCGTGTGAAGGCAGGAGAGATCAGAGTGCATACGAATGCGCTGAAGCCATTATTGACTGATAGCAACAAGATGGAACGTCTAAAATTTGCCTTGTCAATGCTGGATCCTACCACAGTCGGTTGTCCTGAAAGCAGAAATCCGAAGTTCAACATGATGATGGGAGACAGTTCATGTGGATGAAAAATGGTTCTACCTGATGAAGGACAGTCAGAAATTGTACTTCCTGCCCAACGAACCAGACCCGCAGCGAACATGTAAAAGCAAATAGTTTATTCCCAAGATCATGTTTCTGGCTGCCGTCGTCCGGCCTCGTTGGGATCCTGGTCGCAAGCAGTGGTTTAATGGAAAGTTAGGCATTTGACCGTTCGTCAGCAAGGACCCTGCCAAGAGGAATAGCAGGAATCGTCCTGCTAGTACAATGGTCACCAAACCATTAACTGTTACCAAAGATGTTTACCGGGACATGCTCATCAACAAGTTAATCCCAGAAATAGATGCACAATTGCCTCGTGGACTGCACGCAGAGAGAATCCAGGTGTCCGTTCAGCAGGACAATGTGCGTCCGCATATCATTCCCAATGACCCCGCCTGGATGGATGCCGCAGCGGCCATTGGATCTTGTATGCCAACCTCCAAACAGTCCGGACATGAATGTTTTAGATCTGGGGTACTTCCGGGCAATTCAGTCGCTCCAGCATGAGGCAGCTTCACAAACTATTGATGAGTTGATCTCCGCCGTTGAAACATCTTTCTCTGATCTGACACGCGACAAGCTCAACAACGTCTTTCTCACTTTGCAGTCCTGTCTCATTGAAATTATGCGCGTCCAAGGTGGGAACAACTACAAGATTCCCCATATGCAAAAAGCACACTTGAACCGCAGCAACGTCCTGCCATCTCGCTTGGAGTGTCCTCGGAACATTTACGACGAGGCTACAGCAGCACTAGATCTAGCTCTTTGATGGGATGACAACCTTCCTGGACCAACAATCTCTTTCGTCTTGATGTTTTATTTTGTCGAACTTCTTGGTCACTTTTTATTGATCCTGGATTGATAATTTTTATTTATGTTCTTTTGGATACTTGATCGGCCAATTTGTACTTATCCTTGAGTAATAAAGTTGTATGACTCATTCCCGTGTTTCATTTTCTTCTTCTGTATACACCAATGTCACAGTTTGAATATCGGACAATTATTATGGGACAACAAACAAAGGTGTACCGGACAATAATTATGGGATAGAGGGAGTAGTACTTTTGATCTTTCTTTGATCAAATTTACCTGTATGCATGATGCAATGATAAGTAGCCTATATAATGGTATTAGTCCAATAATGAATGACTTGATTTGTGGGATTAGGTACATGTTGCAGTAATGGAGCATTAGTTATTAAGAATACAATAGAGTGTTGTAAGCAATGAAACTATTTAAGTGTCTTCTATATTTTTATGCTGGTGTTACTGAACACAGAAGAAGAATCACTAATGTGGAGAGTGAGAAGAAACATCATTCAATGACAATCTATTTACATTAATGACCTATATCAAAACTACATGTATAAGTAGACGGTTCTTATCTGTCTTGACCCAATACGGACCATCTGTGGTTCACTGTTGTGTCCAGGTGCAGTAGTGATTTTTTGAGCTGAAATTTGGTGTGCATTGGGTTATGGTTACTACATTTCTGTGCATCTTCCATTAATCAAATTTGTGACTTCACATCCAAAGTACCACACATCTGAAATTATGAAAAAAAAACATGAGAAAGCATAGATCTTTACATGACTTTTACTTAATCCTGTTGACCATATGGATATCCTTAATTACTTCTTCGAATTCAGTAAATGCAGAAATGTTAATTTCCATGATAGCTCAACTAAGAAACCAGCAAAGCATCATCGAAGCTTGTATTCCTTTGATGATATGGGACAAGAATTGTTGAGAAATTATTGATTATAGTAAATCCATAAATGAAGAATTTAAAGTTCCAGAAGGTAAAGACGAAGTGGATGGAGTCTTAAAGAATTAGACCACGATTATTTACAAAAATTGCCAGAGGAGCAATTCTAAAATTTAAGCATCTCAGAGATAATTTCTGTCCTTTACTGGTGTCCTGGAAACCTTCAATTGGAAAGCTGGTTTGTAATTATTGGAATAAGGCTACCTATTGAAGATGGCCAGTTCCTGTAAAAGTTTGAAAGTCGGTGTACCTGGAGAAATGTAACCAACTGCTGAAGGAAGGATGTCATCTTAGTGGTTCCTGAGAAGAAAAGGAAGCCATTGTTTCTGTTCATCTGCAGATGTCTTTGATGTTGAAAAGAAAATTTTATTCATATCTGTGTTATAATATGTAATTAAAATTCCTTTGAGATTCTACAAACATTTTAGTTTCCAACTGTAACTAGTTACTATTTGAAAAGTAACTTTCCAAACACTCGTATTCTTCAATATCTGACTTTTGTTGTGAGAGGAGAAATAACAAAAATCCAACTTGGAATATCACAACTTAGTGTTTGATAACATTTTCGTTTTGTGGTAAAGCTCTACTTTGGCAAATAAACTTTGATTATAAAAACTTTTCATTTGAGAAACAATTTAGATTTCAAGAATTATAACTAAAGCAAAATAATCATAATAATAACTTTCAAAATTTCTCAATTTCAAGACATGTACATGGAGAAACATTTTGAGTTTAGAAAATTGGGTTTGACAAGAACATATTTTTCACTTTCAGTAACATTTAAAATAATAATCATTTTCGTATTGGAAAAATTCTTGTATAAGATTTGACTTTTAATTTAGCAACTTCAATTTTGATGTAGTATATTTTCGTTTTGGAGAACCTTGACAAATCATACCTTCAATGTCTTGTCTTTCATTGTGTAGAACAGTGTTTGGAAGTAACTCGTTACAAGTAACAGTTACTTTTTTGGAAGAATTGTAACTGTAACTAGTTACTTTTAAAATTAAGTAACTGTAACAGAGTTACTTTTTCAATATAAGTTAACATTTCAACAGTCACTTTCACAGTTACTTTACAATACTTAAATTGCTAACTTGGATGTTTGTAACGTGGAAGAAGAGCTAAATTTGCTACTCTAAAGATTTTCGTCGGATCACCCAAAGCAAAAGTTTCAAGGCTGACTGTTAAAGCATAGATGCCAACTATCTGCTTGGCCCCCCTGTTGTTCAAAGAGCAGCGGGGGATGAGGAAGGGGAGCGAATTTAATCCTTCCCAGGTCAAGGTATCTTGTCTTTGCAAAAATGTCCAGATTTCAACATTCCTCACACTGAGAATGCAATCTGTTTCAGGAAGTCGTCTGGGAGGTAACAAACAGGTCCACTTGCTTGATACCTTCAGAACAACGAGTTCTTTTACTTGATCTGTGATAGAGATAGATAATGCAAGTGCTTTGTTGCTCATTTTCTGCAGTGGTAAATAGTTACTGTTCGTAAACCAAAATCCACGAATGAATATATCAACATCTTCAAGTATGGCAACATGAATTTTAAATAGTCGATTTTCTCTTTAAAGTTATGTTGTTCACCTATGCACGGTGTTATAGACTTAAGGGCCCTGTGTCGCTTGTTGCTTCAATCTAAAATCTACCTTAATGGAACATTCATACTGAAGAGACAGACAACAAGTGACGCGGAAGTTTTACACTGAAACGACACTTCGGTCAATCAGCATGCACTCACCGTGCGAATAACAAACCGAGGAAACACGGTATTCAGTCTGAGCATCATGCAAGTGACAAGCGACACATGCAGCTTGTCGTGTATTTTCAGTTCAAAGGACTGCATTTATTTCTGAACATTGCTTTCCAAGAGATGTGTGTTGCATGTCGCTTCGGTCTGAAAGTTCAATAAGTGAGTGATATTTTTCATTACTGCTATAATTCTTATAAGAACTTCCGTGCACTGTGAAAAAGATTGCTCTCTTTAAATTCTAAGCTTGCCGCCGGAGACCAATGAAAACTATTGTTCTAAATGTGTATTGTGAACAAAAAATATATCCAGAACTGCAATTCTTAGCTCATTACACAAAGAAAGTAATCTTACTATTGATAAATATATATCTTTTTTTATAATAAAAGCTTTATAAAATGTTTCTACGAAGTTAAACTTTTAAAAGGATAAACAAATAATAAATTTTATTAAAAGCATAGCCCGCAATATTATTCAAACAGTTTTTGTTCACAAAAAACAGGAATCTGAATCAGTGTTTTATAAGTTGCATGTATCTAAAATATTATTACAACATAAAATTAATACCCTTGAATATATTGAAAAATGGGATGTAACGATGGGTTTCGAAAGAGTATTAAAAAATACTAGATATTTGTTCACTACTCTCTGGAAGATACCCTTCGTTAGACGTAATAAACACTGGTCTGGATTTCCAAGGAAAGTACTTTATTCCAAGCAAATTAGTATTTGCAACTGTTTAAATATTTTTGTTTGTATTTTTTTTTAGATATCTAGACAGTATCAGCCGTCTTGTCTTGTGTCTCATCTCTCATTTCCTATTTCAAAAGGCCTGTTCTGTTGTGTCTCATTTCGTTAGCAACACTCCAGATCATGCATGTATTTTATTTATCATAATTGCAAAGTTAATTCATCAGTGGCAGCTGATCAGTTTTTGCATTACCAGCTGTGCATGTGTGTAGTTAAAATGTGGGATATTTTTTTCAATTTAAAATATGTTATTTATTGTTATGGGGAATTGGAAAAGTGGTTTTCGTATTTGAAACTGAAACCCCTCTCTTCCCATGAGAAATGGTTGGTAATTTGTCTCCTCCCTGCAATAATACCTTCTGCCTCCACTGAATAACATAAATGTATGAAGACTTATATTATGTACCAACCAGAAGCATAAATAAAACACAGTTACGTCTTCATATGTTTAGTTTATTCCAATTAATGATCACCAGTGTAAATGTTTGCAGGAAAATTTCCGGCAGAAAGTATCTGTAAAAGTAACTTAGTTACTTTTCAGTCACCAGTAACTAAGTTACTTTTCAATCACCAGTAACTGTAACTAAGTTACTCTTTGAAGCAAGTAACTATAACTTTCCAAACACTGGTGTAGAAACATATGCACACACACACACAACAGATATTTCTGCACCTTAGAGAATTGTTTACATTTTCGCAATAATAATCTAAGCGCATAACTTGTGCTCTTCAGTTGAGTTCTCTTAAGAGAGAAAAAATAAAAATCCAAATTTGTCAATCACATCCTCAATAACTGAAAACAATTCCATCTTCTGAACACAGTCTGACAAAAAAAAATACCTTCAAAACTTTCCACTTAGAAAAATATAGGAATCAAATGCTTGCTTTGAAATTTTGTTACTTAGATAAAGAATAATTCAAAACTTTCTTCTGCTTCGAAAAACACCTTGGAGATTTTTTCAACTTTTAAAAATAATATCCTGTATCTGTTTGTTGAGGATTAACAATCGTCAAAAATAACTTTTGTTGTGCTGAAACACACAACACATATTGCTTCACTTTGAGAAGCTTTTTTATTTTCGAAGCGAATTGCATGCTTTGATAGAAACTTGTTTTCACTCTCAGAATCATTTGACAGTAACATTCATTTTCGACTTTATTTTCACAAAAGATTCTTGAACAATTTCGCTCCTATAAACATTTTCCCTTCTTACTTCTGTTGGGAGAGAAAAAATTAAGATCCAACTTTAGAAATCACAACTTCTATAACTGAAACCAATTTCACCTTCTGAGCACAGTTACTCTGACAAAAAATAATACCTTCAAATGTTTTCACTTAGAAGAAAATATTGGAGTTGAATATTTGCTTCGAACTTTTGTTACTTAGATAAAGAACATCTTGGAGATTTTTTTAAAAAAAATTTAAAATAACTTGTACTCACAGAAAATTAGATTGGAATTTTCTTACATATATATTTGAAACGTTATCTAGAAAACATTTCATATTCAGTTTTAGAAACATACTTTGGAAAAGTAAATAATTTCGATCTAACAAATATTTCCAGTTCAAAATTTTGATTCCGAAAATCAGATAACATCTACAAATCGATATTCTTAGATGTCTGTCTTCCATTCTGTGAAACAAAACAAAAAATATTTCTCCAACTTTGGAAAACTTTCGTTTCTGTGGAACATTATTTTCTGAACACATTGAACTTTCAATTTAAGAAAGAGTTTAAAATAATTTTGACTTGAAAAATATTTAACTTTCAAAACTTTTAATTTAGAAAAAATATGGGAGTTGAATATTTGCTTCCAACTTTTGTTACTTAGATAAAGAAAGATTGAAAACTTACTTCTGCTTTGAAGAACATCTTGCAGATTTCCTTTTCCAACTTTGAAAAATATTTTTTCCGTGTCTAATGGACATTTCCACTATGACATAAAAAACGTTTTAAATCTATTCATTTTACTGATAATGACACCAAACTGAAATGTGCAAAATATCTCGGCGATGTTTGTTTTGCTTCTCGAGATACACACCTTCAAACACTGGTGAAATTCACCTCCAACGTCACAGATTTGAAAATGTCCTCTGCACAGACTAGACAGGCCTGGTGTCATCCTTTAGAAATGCGTGCCGGCAGGGCTTCTGCTTATCCCGTAAACTAGCATGGGCTGTGCAAGCGACAGTAATTTATTACTGCGTAAAAAAAAAAAAGTAGCTTGTTATAACTTGCAGTGCAAAAATAATGTGTGCTCCATTTCTTGGATATGAATTATACCCTAACAGTATAGCAGTATTCAGCCACTCGGTAGAGGGTTTTCATTAGGCTGACAAAGCAATACGTAAGGTAACAGTCAATAGCTGAACACGTGTTCATTGCCACTACATAGGTTCTGACTGGCAATTATTGTTACAAAAATGTCTTTTCTGGAATTACAATTATTTTCGTCATATTTTCTTCGCAATTTTTAAAATAACAATATGTTTAGACAGGGTGCGAAATCACAGCAGATTAGTTGGGGGAAGCAGCAGACAAGACACACACACACACACTATATATACACACCTAGTTATACGTATATATAATGTTATTAAATATGTGTCAATTATTAAATAATGAAATTTAATTATATACATATTATATCGACATTCCTTCATTCAAAATGTAATTGCAAATTGTTTAATGTAGCTACTACCGATTTTATGAACAATGATTTGCCTAAGGAGGAAGGGACAAAAATTAAGAGACATTAAGATAAGATAATAGTTTCCTGTATAAAATCCACATATGAATGCTAATACATGTTTTATAAATATATTTATATACTTCGCAGTTGCTAACGAAAGCCGATGAGAAATGGAGAAGTAACAAGTCGGTATTTTTTTTGTGTTCGGGGGATAGCTGTGTTCAGTGTCCTTAGAGATGAGGCTCTTTGATTTCCGTTTTTTTTGTACGCAACCCCCACCCCCTCCACCAAACAACTTCTACTTCAATGAAAGGACACAGACAAAGGAACAGTCATGCCCAGCTCGAGAGTCAAACCTGGAACATGTGAGTTCCTCAGTTAAATCATGAATTTTGTGTATAATAATTACAACGCCAGTCCATTCGTGGTAATTCTGAATCGGCAGTTTGGATTGCATATACACGTATAAGCAGGATAATATCCAGTTTTAGAAGGCTCGTAGCATTGAAACGAGGAGTCAAACAAACAAACAAACAAAATAATTAAGAAAAGTTGTTTTGTCTTTATGATCTCTATGCACTGTGAAAGTTTGTACAATAAGCCTTTACGTAAGTTGTCAATTCTATATTTTTTTTTCAAGACTTGAGACAAGAACAAGACTTGCCCTCCGAAACTGAGACAATAGGATCCCTAGTGATGAGGTTGTAAACCGTTGTAATGCGTTCGGGGAAAGAGATGAGCCAGCTTTTTTCGCATTACAAAATTCAAAATATATTTCAGAATGTGATATAATGTTAAATACATTATTTCCTTCTAATAATTACACAAATTCTTATTTTGCACTACATGGTTTATGGTAAATTTCGATAAATATAAGTTTATAATATATTTTTGAAAATTTGATCAGTAACCAATTTTACAAGCAATCGTTTTCTCGTGACTCGATGAAAACACACACGCAGCAGAACTCTTTCGCTTATCTTTCACGTGAGCAACACCAAGAGTCCCGGGTTCGAATCCCGCTTGGGCTTGGTTGTTTGTGAGTGTCCATTCATCAATTTCATCACTCGTCCCCATCTTCGCAAATTAGCCAAGAGGCACAAAACGCGAAGTAAAATAAACTAAATCAGTCAATCAATGAACTTGAGCAGCAGGGATATTTAATAGAAGAATTACCATTATGGAGGTTATTCCTGAGTAAACAAAAAATAATCGATCAGGCAATTCGATTATAGATGGCGGGGAAAGAACTTCCGGTTTGGCCAATTTTGCAATGTAAGCAAGTGGAATGCACATCGTCACCGAGCTTATTTTCTTATAAAACATCGGATACAAAATGGATTACTTGAAATTTTTGAGTGATATAGAGAAACAAAGATATCTAGAAAAGATTGGCAATTTCCCTGATCCTTTGGATGAAGATTTACGGAAAAATAGTAGTCTTTTCCAAGACAATGTTGATCTTCTACCAACAGTTTTGACTCGTGTTAAGACTTCTGCATGTTGAAATACAGCTTACATAAATTATAAACATTGAAATACTTCAATTTTACAACAGTAAAATGTATAACTTTCGACATTGTTTAATCAAACACAGCCCCTTGAATCTTAGAGTAATTTTATCGTATGGCTTAGAGAGAGCGTCGTTAGAAATTTTTGTAGGGGTAGAGGCCAGTAATGAAAGTAGAATCGTAGAAATAATAATAATAATAATTACAACTGTTATAAATGTTATACAATAAATAATTACTAAGAAAAATGAAATAAACAAATTTTATTCGAAATTTTTTATTATTATTTATTTATTAATGCTATTCGAGTGGATATCCAGCACAATAGTTACAATACTGAAATGCAAAGTTATTTTATTTTATTTTTAACTTTTGCAAGTGTCATTCGATAAAAAACTTTATTTTACTAATAAAGTTTACATTGATTACATTAAATTATAAAATTATATTTTTTGGAATTCTGGATGATTGTAAACAGTTTCAGTTTTTAAATATAGTCAACACATGTGCGTTAAAGGATTATGATTTTCGAAACACGTAAACATTTTCATTTGAATTACTCCGGTGATGTAGTGTCGACTATAGAGCCTATTCCCTCGTGTTTGTGTCCAATCTTTCCACTTTACTGCCTGAATTCACTGATTTTTCTGTATCGGATTTGTCTGAAAACCATGTATTTGTTCCCAGCCTTATGTTGTGACCACAAGCCACATAATGCTTGTCGCCTTTTCTCAAGACACTGCCTTTACACCTTTGAACTACATGCTATTCTATTGAAAACCGGAAATAAAGTTCCCGCCCGCACCAAGGAAGCACAGAAATGTAAACATCCGGTGAATAGCCCCTATGAAGCATAGCTTTCCCTTCCATTATTTTTAACTCTACACAGATTTGCAAAACTGCTGTACACGTTGCCTCTCCGTGGGCTACCCCCAGTAAACTAGACCCTCGAAGCATACGGAAAACGAGCTCTCTCTGAGTAGTGATGTATTAACATGTCGGGGCATGTTTTTCTGCGCAACGCTAGCCTCGCAACTTTGGAAGTCTGGTTTTCCACCTTAAACTGAAGGCAGAGAAACGCAAAAAATAGCAGGGTGTAGTTTTTAAAATTACTTTTTAAAAAAATTGAGTGGAAATGTCCATTGTTGTGGATTGACAAACGTGAAGAAACAACTTTTGTTGTGTGGGAACACACAAGTCATATTGCTTCACTTTGAGAAGTGTTTCCATTCACGAAATAATTTACATGCTTCGAAAGAAACTCGTTTTCACTTTCAGAATCATTTGCTTTGAAACAAAACTTTCTACCGGTCTATTTCCCAAATCTTTCAGAAAAGTTTTTAACTTTAAAATTAACTTTTTAGTATATCTTTCTTAGGACTAACAAACATCAGAGAACAAAATGCAGCTCTGAAAAAAATAATAACTTCGACTTTGAAATATTATGTTGAGATAGAAATCTAGTTTAACAAACAATGTTTTGACTTTCATAAGTTTTCACTTTGAAACAACATAAACTAATTCATTGTAACCAAAACTCTCAATGTGATTCTGTATCTTGCTTGTTCCAAATCATAGTCAACGTAAATATCATAAAATATTGTCGACATGCACAGAAACAATTTTAACTTGACAATCGCCTTAAACATAGAAGTCGCTTCCTTCGTTCGAAATTTTCTTAAGCTCCTGTCATACGGACCTGGATTTCTACTAGGAATGTTCTAGTTGACGCTGGACTGGCTACCCATTTGCTAGTTTTCTCCTCACACGATACTTGTTACACCATACTTGTTGATAGTCTTTTGTTCGCATAATGGCGACCGCGTGAGATGTAAACAACGTATCACTTCACACTTTTAAAATACGATAACTATTCAACTGAGAGGAATATCGCTTCGTATTAAATAGTTTTAGGTAGAGAAGAATGGCGCTGATAAAATACATACTTTACAACGTTTACTGTACATGCCTGGAAGAATATTTTAGCTTTTTTGATTGTAAACACCGTGCACTCACCATACACGGTGTAACTCGACATGCCTTTCGTGCTGTATGTATAATACATTGTAATGGAGTCCAATAGTGTGATGTCACAGCAGACGACACACTGAGACTGAGTCTAAACAAATAAACACGTGCTTTTCTTCATATTCAAATCAATGCTATTTTCCTTCGGAAGGGGTAGTTTTAATTATTGTGACAGCAGTTAAGAAACAAAATTGTGATGTGCATCGTACATCAATGTAAAGATGAGATTTCGGAGAATATGTCTATATATAACATACACCTTACAGATGAGAATGTAAAGAATAGGAAATCGAGTAAAGCAAATGCTCCAAAATGAATCTCAGCCAATGGGCGACGTCGGTTCAATCGCCTGAGGATGCTGGTTTCCCACCATCCATAGCGACAGCGTGGCCGACTTCAGATTGGGTGAACTTCGGGTCGGCTTCGGCTGTGCTCGGAAATGGAATGTTTTGAAAAGGCATGATTTTCATACTCCGGTTATTCTTTACCTTATCCTCTGTAAGGTATGTGTGATATATAGTCATATTCTCCGAAATCTCATCTTTTCATTGATGTATGATACGCACCATAATTTTGTTTTATAACTGCTGTCACAATAATTAAAGCTACCCCTTCAGAATGAAAATAGCATTGAATTGGATAGGAAGAAAACAAGTTTTCTTGTTGCGAAAGGTCCCAGCACGTCGTCTGCTGTGACGTCACCACTAATAGACTCCATTGGAACAGCTAACCGAAATGATCCATGACATGCTTTGGTGTAAAACTGTAATGTACTATCTGTTATAAGATTTTTGGAAGCATACTGTAGCATTTATGCTATCAAAAATGTTAATGGAAATGCTTTCGTCTAAAGCCGGCTTAAAGATGGATGAGCAATTTGAAGAATGTTGTAGGAGAATTACTGCTTTGTGCTTTTATTAAAAGAGGAAAAGTATGAACTAGAGATTGGCTCGGAAAAAAAATGGAAATTAATGCGTACCGAACAAGCTTTTTAACTCGGGTTTGTATTATTCATACATGAGATTCGCAGGATTCATTCATTCAAAAAAAAACAAAAAAAAAAAATAATAATAGACTTGTAATAATAAGGATTTTCATTTTCAGCTAATCTTATTTCTCACGTACACATCTCATCGCTTTCCATAAATACCTAAATATTAATGAACTGAAAACGAATGCTCTGCACATCATCCCTTTGCTTTTTTTTTTATCGAGAAACAGATAAACTATAAACAACCATCACTCAGAAACCACAGACAAAGAGACAGACCACTTTGCAAACTCTCAGATTATCTTTACATGGCCAAACTTTGCTCTGATTGGCTGTTCCACAGAATCTAGTCGAGGAAAGCTAGTAGCAATTAGAACATGCCCTATTCCTCAAAGGCAGTCAACCAGGTGGCCATGATTTCTACCTAGAAATTCAGTCAGCGCCAACTAGGACATTCCTACTTGAAATCCAGTTCCGTGTGATTGGGGCTTTACTAAAATAAAACAAGCTAGAACTTCTTTCCACTCTCCTTCCAATTTCTTTCAGAAAAAAATTCAATTTTCAACAATTTTCTACATATTGTTGAAATTAGCAAAAAAAAAAATCAAAAGCATAAAAATCATAAAGCGTATAAATCAACCTAATTTCTTCATAGATCACACAGTAACGCTCTCTTGCAAGCTAACAAAGTTCTAGTGCGTGGACCTACATCAACTATAATTCTCTGTAAAGCTCTTGTTGTCCTATGTTTTGTTGATATACCGTATATGCTAAGTGGCTGTTTACACGTCCTTGTCGGTCAGTTCATTGACACCGTTTCTTAATATCAGTTCCTTTCAATCGGTTAATTGAGGACTAAAAGTGGTAAACGTGCCAAAAGCGAAAGTGTTGGGAAATCACATCATTCTGCACATCAGCCCGTAAGAACATGCACACTAGTGACCTCTTTACATGCCCTTTGAACTACTTAGAGGGCTACCAGCCACATTTCACGTTTACCACATTATAAAGCATTGCACATGTCACAGTTTAATGTGGAAAATGGTGTTTGAATTATTGTGGCACTTACAGTGTTTACCAATTTTAGTCTTCAATAATCGCCACTTCTGTTCTGTGCAGAGTACTTCACAACTACTTCTGCAGATATGTGGTTTTTATATTTCGTAAGCAAAACCTCAGGTTTCTCTGATTGATTAAATATAAGCCGATGTCTTTTGATTTGTTATTAAATTTTCGACTCTACCTCGAAACTTGTTCAGACTAATTTATCCTAACCATATTAAACTATTTCACCCATTTCTTGCTACAGGTCGTTTATAAATTTGAAGAAATCAAGTGCGTCGTACTTCCTCTTTTTCCTTACTCCCTATTCTTCCCGTGCCCTAAATATCCGCCCTTTCCTATTTTGTCCATGCAAAACATTTTCAAGGTCATTTTAGCTTCCATCGTGCACCCTCTTTTGTTCCTTACTCGCGAGTCGTTCCACGCTGAGTATACCTGCTCTTTCCTATTGTGCCAACGCAAAAACACTTTCAAGGTCAGTTGTCTTCCTTCGGTTTTCCCCCGTTTCACGATACAAGGATCCTACTTATTCAAACAGTAACAATACCACAACTTCTCTTTCGCGTTTCAGAAATCTTTTCATTGAATATTCTTTTCTATTGGGCTCCTTTTCGCTTTACAAATCCTTTTCATTAGATTTTTTTTGTTTCGATTCGTATGTCGCGTTACAAAATCCGAACCTATTCACTCAGTAACAATACTGTGTCTTCCTTCTCACATTGTAAATACCTTCTCACTAAAATTTCTTTTGTACATTTGAAAAACAGCTGTGCTCTCACAGTTGCACTATTGTGAAAAAAAACGAAGAAAAAAACACGGCCACCATTCAGAAAGCTTTTCATTAAATTTTCTATTGTTCACTTTTCGGGTAACCTTTTATCTTTGAAACACCTGTGCTATTGTGAAAAACTCTTGTATCATTCACCTTTGATATATCCTACAATATAAACCTTCTTTCCTTTTATGTATATACACAAACATTTCTTTTTTCATGTACTTTTCCCCTCTCATTCTTATTGTTTATAACAAAAGAACATCATTTATTCACCCTCCACTTATTTTCATCACATGTCGAACTTGTCTACAAGTTTTGTGAGCATGTGTGTACAACACTAGGGGGAGGGGTGGGGGAGAACAATAGGTGTTATTTGAATTCTAGAAAAGAAACAATAGGTGATCATTGGTTGTGATTGGATTCAACCGGTTCCATTCCTACTAAAACCTTGCAGATATCCTCCATCATGCCCTTAAATGTATTGTTAATTTTGTTTAAGTGTTGATTTCTCTGAGTAGAAGAAGATTAAAATTGCAACTGTATTCGAAGTGTGTTATTTGGAATCCGCATTGTTTTATCTTGCCATCTGTACTTGGGATTCCAACATGAATTAGTGAATGTAAAACCAATCGATTTTCCTGCATGCATAGAAGCTGGTGTAAATTAAGGTGGTGTTACTCCTCCCCTCAAATTGAAATGGAAAATTGAGAAGGCTAATTTTAGGGGAGAGATCTAAACTGTTACCAATCTTAGGACCTTTGCACAAAAGCCAGTAGGTGTGTATCACCACACAAAAATATTTTTTGACTCCTGCCCATCCTCCATGGCATGGGTGTTCTTTATGAGTGTCCCTTCATCAATTTCGTCACTCATGTTTATCTTTGCGATTATCCAAAAGTGGCAGAAAATCGAGGTAAAATAAAGCAAATCAATTAAATCAAATTAAATCATTGTCTTCTTAAAGAACACCTTGTCTGTTGAGAAAACATGGTGTATTACTATGTGGTATTCCACGGTACTTGAAGTTACTTTTAGTGATTCACAAATAGTAATTTTGCATGAATGTAATGTTTCATTCATCATTATTGTAGCGATCGGAAACCCTGAATAAGTGTGCTGTAGTTACTAGTATTAAATTTTTAACACAGGTGTGCAGCATAAGGGTAAATAGTTGTTTGTATCTAATTTAGGTGTGCTGAATTACTGATTTCTAATTCAGCATCAGAATCAACCACACTATCAAATGCATGAAGCACTGGCACGAAACAACAAAATTTTAATAAATCAAGAACATAACATGAAAGTAAATAGTATAGTCTTGAAATCATTTTAAATATACCTCAGGCAAATAAATTATCTTCACTTCATTTCAAATACTCACTGTGTTGATTGGTGTTTATGGTCTTGACGATTCTCTTTTATTAAACACCAACAGGAATCAGCCATCATGGATACATCCTACCAACCCTGATACCGCATTTCCATCTCCTTAATGTCCTGATTGAATCTCTCTGTTCTTCTCTTAGTGTACTAAGTTTTGAGGAAAGTAGGCAAGGTGCAAGTGCAGAAACTATAACTTCAAACTCATGTTACAACCGAGCGCCTCCAGCTTTTAAAGCAGACTTTTCACAATCTCTTTGTATCGGCCATCTTTGACATTGCTCAAAAGCTTATTGATTAGATTGATAAATTAGTCCAATGTCCGAAGCTACAGGTCATTCATGGTATTTCTGAATGCAGAATTTTCAATCAGCTGGCAAATCTGCTTAACATTTGAATGCACTGTTTAATCTTTGCCTGGGACAGCAACAGAAATGTTTTGATCAAGGTGTTGGAAACAAGGCTAGTTTTGTCCAAGGCTTTGACTAACTGCTTCGATCTACTTTCATGTATAAAGGAGGTAACAAAATGTTCTGTCAATCATTTAATGAGAACTTGGCTACATCTTTTGTACTTTGCACAAAGTCTTTCCTTATGGGTCAATTGGAAACTGACCAGTATTTGTCTTTGGCTAATGTCCCATTCGCAGTAGACACACTGGACAGACACACACACAATAAATGATAAGCAGGAAGCAGCAGACTAAGCAGCCGATACGTGTCAATGTTAGTGATGTGAGGATCCAAGAGGTAGTAAGGAATACAATGATTCTGGTTCAGGCCTGCAAGAACAAACTGATCGTGAATCTGCAACAATATTGGTCATGGGGCGCACCAAGCCTCGTTGTTGCAATAACAGAAGCACCATTTTGTTCATAATGAAAGTAGAATAAATTATGCTTAGACCTCTGTTTTGTCGACTGGATTACACACTGGCGTTTGACAAAGGTCGCTACTACGATCCCTGGTAGAGGCTTCAGAAGCACATATCACCATTGATTGTGTCATGCAATCAATACACAATCAAATACGTGATAAGACACCATATTTTGCAATGTTCATGCATTTACAATATAATTCTACTAATGTTACAAACATTGCTTCTAATACAGTTACTGTGCTTAATACAATGTGGAATTGTATAAAATACATTGCTTCTAATTCAGTTCGTACAAAATATGAAGAAATTAATAATATATCTGACATCAGGGGACTTGATTTGACTCGCAGCCTCGCCGATAGCACAGTAGTATCGTCGTCGTCTTGTAATCAAGAAGTCCCAGGTTCGATACTCGGTGGAGGCACATAGTGGTTCAAATCCAACTTTAAACTATAGATCTAGTCCCGATTAGCCTTTCTGTGCATAAAGTGGACTTAAAACAACAATTCATTCAATCTGACTTACGTCACAGTAAATGTTTCATGCCGCAAAATTTTCACAAGCCTGTGTAATTATGCATATTCGAGATTGGACTTGTATATTTCCCCCTCAGGAAATTCCCCATCTAGTAAAATTTCCCTCGAGGATAGTTTTAGTCCAGTCAATGAAGGACATAAAAAGGCCAATGTCGGGAATAATTCCGTAAAAGCTGAATTTTGGTCAGCTGTTAGAGCACTACTAGTAGTGCAAAATCCCAAAACTCCCCGCCCCTCCTTGCGGTGCTTCCCCCCCAGTGCCCCCTTCTAAACATCAATTTCGCAGACACTCTATATCTCCGTAACCAATGGTCGTAGGCAGGTCATCTTTTTTTAGTCTTAATCCTCATTAGATGGGCTACAAACAAGATTCTGTTTAATTTTTCGAAAACGTTGGTGGTTTTGCCATAATTTAAAATAATCTTAAAAAAGTTTTTTTTTTTTTTTTGTAGAACTTTCTGAAGTTTTTGCCTTGTAACTTTTGAACAAATTAAACTATAAAATATTGTTTCGAATAAAAGTTGTAGCCTAATTTAAAAGCTTTAAAACTATATCAGTTTTAATACATTTTAATGAAAGATGCGTAATAAAATGTGTCTCCAAACGAGGAGAGCACCAATAAAGTGTGTGTCTATCACAGTCTGGTGGCTAAGTCTGGAATCATTGACTTTTCGATAAAACCCTGATACTTGGTAGAATCAATTGTTATACCACTTAAGACATGTTCAGTCCAGTAGCCAAACGCCATCTTCATGCTGATGTCCGCCATCTTGAAAAGAGTCCGCCATATTGGTTATTTTTGATTTGGTATATCTTGGGAACGATGCCACCTGTCAACTTCAGGATTTTTCAGAAATGCTCCAAATAATGTAAACTTTCATAATATATCAATAAATCTATTTTTGAAAAATAAAAATAGTGTTTTGTAGAAAAAATTATTGTAATACTTTATGTGAATAACTCTGCAACGTTCCCGCCTACGTGCTACACACTGAATGCTACACACTACACCAGTAGACGATGCAAAAGTGTACCCATGTGCGCTAGCTTCTAACCAGCCGTAGGCATGTACTCAAAGTATCTCAGGGCTTGCTGGGTTTATTAAAGAAAGGTAAAAGGTCAAGCAGTAAGACTTTATTAATTTTTACCTACAACTGTAATTATCTGTTCAGCACATTTACACTAGATGTCACTACTGCTCTGAAAGTCTAGTAGATAAGGGAGGACAGGGATCATTCATTTGTTCCTCGCAGTGAGGTGCCTGGGATATTTTAGGGACCTTATTTAATTTTAGGGGCATCAATTTGTGCGAGTAGCCAATAGCCGCCTTTGTAGTGGTCACGTGCCACTCCGTGCGAAGGCGCCCAAGTCAATTGCACGGGATGGACATGTGCCCGGGGGAGTTCGTCCAAGCAATGGCGAGGGACAGGCCGGGAAGCCCGAGGAATCGCAATAATGTAGTGAACAATGGACGCCATGGGAAGCTCGGACTACTGCAATGCAACGGACAGGTCCGTTGGTATGTCCAGGCAGTAGCAAGAGATGGCGAGGTGTTAGGAAATAAGGAAGCCGTGGGTCGCTCGGACTACTGCAAGGGAACAGACAGGTCCGTTGGTATGTCCAGACAGTAGCAAGAGACAGCGAGGTACCAAGGATAGGTCTTGGAGCACCCAGGAAACTTGGGCTTAGGTTGCCACAACCTAAGGGTTACCGTCCAAGCTCGTATTGGGAAGACCTGGTAGTTAGGTTATGTGCTTCTCTTCTTTTCCTCCTTCCTTCTGGCTTCTCGGCTATTGGAACCTGGTTGGGGGAGCATCTAGATTGGATCTGGGAACCAGGTCATTCGCGGTCGGCATCTGGCAGTCGACTGAGCTCCGAGCCTCGCTGCTTCCCTTATATTCTGTCTAGTGGCAGCACTGAGGCAGGTGGAGAAGATCAGAACTAAGCCAGCTGCAGCATTGCAAACTCCCATCAAATTACGAGATGCAACTCGTGGGTTATAAATTATCAAGTTTTGCATTGTAAAAACCACTAGGATGTGGCGATACAAATTTAACACTTATGTGATAAACTGAACACGTCACATTAAAAAATTTACAAGACAAAGAGATCTGACAATGCAAGTAACATATTAAGCAACAATACTGCACAAAAGACGACTGAATGCGTAGGCCTCACAAGGCATTTAGCATGCTTTCTTCAACCAAACCTTGTGTTACAATAATCTATGCACAACAATATAGGTTTTTATGTTTATCAACAAAGCACTCAAAATTAGATATAAGATAAATCAAAAGTGTAAGCCTCGCAGGGCATTTCACAAGCATTAATAATTATATATTAAAGAATATGCCGATCATGCAGGATTGCTAAATGTGATGACCACGCAGGGTCGTTACATATGCCCCTCTCTCGGGCAAACATTTTGAGGAAAATTAAAAAGTCTAAATTTTCAGAAATATTTTTGGTAAACCAGAGTCTATATCTCTTTTACTCTTCGATCACTAAGTCTTTTCTTCTTTGACTATTTGTCTTCTCCATTCAGGGGAACACCTGAAGAGACGAAGGTTGTCAAAGTTCACTTGGTCGACTGGATTCTTGGTCGTCGGGTTCAACAGCAGGGCAGTGTTGCTTCGAACATCCGAGGCAACATAGGGGCCAATGTATACCTCAAACAATTTGGCGATAGTCCTATTGTTTTGGGAACTTAACTTTCGGGAACTCACCTTCTTCTAATTGAAGAGCATTTCCGTTTACCTTAATTCTTCTGTATCAACAATCGTTGAGCCTTGCTATAGGGTTGAGATATAGCTTCGTCGTAGAGAAGGTGAAGTAGTCCAGAACTTCATTAGACAGGGATACACGGAATAGCAACACTTCGAAATATCTGAGACCAGGTACATGGCAAGTTATTTAACCAACTTATAACCAATAAATTCACAATGAGACACTATATTAGCTGGACGAAGTTCCAAATCTTCCAATCTTCATTCTCCAGAAGAGCCATCAGGAAGAGTGGTATAGAATGCGACTCGTAAGGAACTGTCTCGGCACACTGCTTATATCCAACATTTTTCAATAGTACGAGCTTATCAAGGATAATCTCCAAATTGTGTCTCAGCACATTTAGGAACTCCTGCTTATGGGAACCAGTCAAAATATCTAATACCTCTACCTTCCTTGAGAGGTCAGTGGATTTATACATCTCAGCCTTCTCTACCTGGGCTATGTGGATGTACCGCACAACTTCAATATCCAGAGGATTCCCTTCCTCATGTTCAGGAGTCTTCACGAGAAACAACTCTGCTGAGTGCTGTCTGAAACATGACATGACTTCAAGAAGATTCGTAACATATTTCTTCAACATAAAAACTGCAGTACTAAAAGATAAGAGGGTCACTGTTTATATTTTGAGCCTTGGCAACACTGATTGAAGTTAGGCACGATTTGACGTTAGCACGGAATCGTCTGGCATTATTGTCCATAACGTACTTCAAATGTTTTGTCAATAGCTTGATTTGTGTTGTTTATGTTGCCTTGGAGATTGCGCGAATCAATAAAATGGAATTAACTCGTGAACATTTTCGTGCGATGATTTTTTACGATTTTCGACGTGGATTATCAAGACAAGAGTGCATCGATCAACTTACTTCCACATTTGGCGATATAGCCCCATCTTTTGCCACTGTGAAACGCTGGAATAACGAATTTAATCGTGGCCGCCATTCGCTCACCGACGAGATTCGCGAAGGTCGTCCAAAATCAGTTGTTGTTCAAGAAAACATTGATGCTGTGCAAAACCTAATACTGCAAGATCGTCATGTGACATACTGTGAGATTGAGGCAACCATAGGCATTAGTTCCACCAGCATATATAAAATATTACATGATCATTTAGCTGTGAGAAAGGTATGTTCTCGTTGGATCCCACACAATTTGACAAAAACTCAAAAAGACGCTCGCGTCAATTGGTGCAAACAAATGCGCAATAAATACAATCGTGGTGCTTCAAAAGACGTATATAAGATTGTAACATGTGACGAATCATGGATATATGCATATAAGCCGGAACGTAAACAGCAGTCGACTGTATGGGTGTTTCAAGATGAACCCAATCCAACAAAAGTTGTTCGCGCTCGGAGCACATCGAAACAAATGGTCGCCTGTTTTTTGGGGAAAACTGGTCATGTGGCAACTGTGCCTTTAGAGGAACGTAGAACGGTCAACTCTGAATGGTACATAACAATTTGTTTGCCAGAGGTCTTCGGTCAAATACGGAAAACAAACAAACATCATTCTTCATCAAGACAATGCCAGCTGTCACACATCTCGTCTAACAACCGACTTTATGAACAGTCAAAAAATCGAATTGATGGGTCATCCGCCATACAGTCCTGATTTGGCACCCAATGACTTCTTCTTGTTCCCGAATGTCAAGAATAAATTGCTTGGACAACGATTTTCGTCGGCGGAAGATGCCGTTGATGCGTTCAAAAACCATATTATGGAGGTGTCTCAAGAAGATTGGAAAAACTGCTTTGACAAATGGTTCGAACGAATGCAAAAGTGTATTGACCATAAAGGAGAATACTTCGAAAAACAATAAAGCAGTTTTCAATGCCAAATTCCTGTTTTTTCATTGTTAGGCTCAAAATATAAATAGTGACCCTCGTATTCTGCCGAATTCTAGCTCTACTCGCCTACTTTCAAAAACTCGCTTTCTGTGGGTACCAAAGAAATCAACTAATCTTATTTCTGGAACTTTTTGGACCTGAATGCCTGGTATTTGGTCCTTTAGTTTAGTCCAGGCCTTATGACTTAGAATTGAACATTCGCTCCCGGTATCAATTACACAATGTATTGGAATTTCCATTAATTTTGCAGACACCGCTGGTGATTTGTAACTGGTCTTAAATGCTCGTGCTGATTTCAGATCACTTTGCGAAATTTATTTCCTCTGTTTCAGACAACTGAAAATTTACCTTAAGTTCTTGGATAGGTCTTCGTGGTCACTCCTCCAAGGCCCCTTGCCTAAATGTGAACGAAGCACCTAGACAAGGCTCTAGTTTGTTTGACTAGACTGTGTTCTTTGGTTGTGCAGGAAGTCCTGAATTGTCTCTAAGACTTCCTCCTGCTCAGAGGTCAAGTCATCTCTGGTTGGTGACTGCCTCCCTATCTGCTCAGCATCCCGATTTGGATATTGCCTAGGGGAACTGGGTCTATCCCTCTCCTGATAATTCCTCCTTCCATCAGGGGAGTTTTGACCTCCTTCTGGATAAGTTTGATTAGAGTTCCTCCTACCTTCATTTTGGCTGCGGTCTGGTCCTCTCCAGGCTCGTCCTCTATAAAACTTTGGAGTCCTTGCAACATTCCTTTCTCTACCGCTAGGTCTTGCCTCGATGTTGCGGACCTTGAAGTTCTTACTATTGATTACAGGATCTTTACCTTTGAAGTCTTCCTTATTTCTCCAGGCATCGGGGTCGTCATAAATGTCGAAGTCCTTGAGAAAGCTGGTCAATTCATCCACTGCTTTCGGAGCATGCGCAAGGCAGAGGTTCCGGATTCGGTACGACAGCTGTCCTATTATCAGATTCAACACTTCACTCTTGCTGAAATTGTCACTCAAGTTTCGGTAGGCAGCATAGATGTTCTAAGCGAAGCTCTCCATATTCTCGTGGACTGGGCAAGAATATCGTCGATTTCTTACTGGAGTTAACTGTCTCTGTTTGGCTTTCTCAGAGGCAAACTCTTCCTTAAATCTTAGGCAAAAGTCAGCATAGTTGACAAAACTGTCTATGTTCCCCGCTAGCCAGTGTTCGGCCTTGCCCGTAAAGACTCTGGGTAATAACTCGAGCCTGTAGTGCTCAGGTACCTGCATGAGCTCGAAGTTGACATTGAGCTCTCTAAGGTACTTTTCTGCCGACTGGGCCTCAATGTCGCCTTTGAATTTTGGTATGTGGGCGATGTCAGCCATCCTAGGCATCTTGAAATCGGTTCTACGTCGAGGAGGAGATCCATCAGAACTTTCTCCCTCTCTAGGTCGCTTGCGTCTATCTGTTGTAATGGTTCTTTCGACGTAACATGGACTCTGCACCACTCTAGGAGGTGCATAAGAGATCGCCTTCAGGTTTAAGCTTCCTCCCCGTTCAATAGAATCCGGGAGTACATCTGAAATCACTTCAGGGTGTATCTGTAGTCTTTAGAACTTAACCTGCAGCTCACCTACTCTTCTAATTATAGTTCCAGTCTGTTCATGTATCTCCCTTCGAAGGGACACTTCCAGTCTCTTCACGGAGAGAGCTCACTTTTTCACTTGCAGTTGTTACCACTTCATCCCTAATATTTCGTGTCACTGCGTCGGTAGCCTCCTTCTGCTGACGGACAGTTTTCTCCACCCACTCAGTCCTTTCACCAAGGATTTTTACCACTGAACTTATCGCTTCAACAGAGACCTCTATCTGTTTAACCCTCTGTGGTTCTTCATTAGTAGCTTCCCCTCTAGACTGGCCCAGTTCTAAACAGGTATCTAGATTCCTCTTCATCTACTCATCTACTCATGCTCTCGTTCTATCTCTCCACGCCACTCAGCTAAGGGCTCTAGTTGTTCTTCTACTACCCTTACTACCTCCTGTTGGCAAGAGATCCGTATTTTCTCCAACTCTTCTCTAACACTTTCTCGTTGGACAACCTTAAGCTGAGAGAAAAGTGTTCGCAACTCCCCTCTACCTTTCTCGGCTTCTAGCTGCCTTCGTTCATTCTCTTCCTCTTTTTCTTTCATTCTATTTTCTTCCTGGCTTTCTACCAGGGCCCGGAGAACTTCTAACTCCCTTTCTCATTTCTCTTCAACTTCTCTCTTTTCAATCTCCCTTTTCTCTTGAAGAGAGAGTCCTAAACTCCTGTACTTCTTCTTTTCTTTTAGCTTCTTCTTCTGCTTTGTCTCTTCTAATACGGGCTGTCTCTTCTTCCTTCTCAAGGAGTCTCCTCTTCTCCATGGATTCGACCAACTATGAACTCTTTCTTCCGAGCTCTCTAATTGAGCCATGTCTTTCTTCCTTTGCTTTTCATCAATCTGTCTATGCTCTTCCTCTTCTTTTTTTCTTTCTTACGCTCCTCTCTATCTTTCATCAACCATTGCAGCAGCCAGTGGTCTGATTGGGACTTACTCGGAAGACTTGGTTCAAGCAGGGATGCTACCAAGGATGCTGATGAGCATGTTTTACAATTGGCCTCTGCAACAGTCTCTGAGGACTCTTCTTGCCCCTCACATCTCCAATGGAAATTCTGGAGACACTGGCAACACTGGAAGGACTCCATCTCGGCTCCAGGATCATTACAGCATCCGAACCCAGTCTCACCTTCCATGGTTTTTCTCCCTTTGCTCGGATGACTCATTCCGGACGTTTCTTTTCCATTTTGTTACACCGTCTATGTTTACAACAATTTACCTTCGTGAATTCAATATGATTTCTCTCAGAATGCACTTTATTTGAACTACCTTCGTGAATTCAATGAACGACACTATCACTTACACTTCCAATAGTGAGCCCCTTCATGTTATTTTAACAAACGGCCCCAGTGGTTTACTGGTAACAGTCCTTACTTATGTAAATAAACAAGCCCCGCGTTATTTTATCTCACTGTACACTGTTCTTTTTACCTTCTCGGGCCCCACGTTGGGCACCAAAAACTTTAACAACGTTCCCACCTACATGCTACACACTACACCAGTAGACGATGCAAAAGTGTACCGATGTGTGCTAGTTTCTAACCAGCCGTAGGCATGTACTCAAAGTATCTCAGGGCTTGCTGGGTTTAGTAAAGAAAGGAAAAAGGTCAAGCAGTAAGACTTTATTAATTTTTACCCACAACTGTAAATTACCTGTTCAGCACATTTACACTAGATGTCACTACTGCTCTGAAAGTCTAGTAGATAAGGGAGGACAGTGACCATTCATTTGTTCCTCCCAGTGAGGTGCCTGGGGGGTTTTAGGGACCTTATTTAATTTTAGGGGCATCAATTTGTGCGAGTAGCCAATAGCCACCTTTGTAGTGGTCACGTGCCATGCCCAAGTCAATTGCACGGGACGGGCATGTGCCTGCGGGAGTTCGTCCAAGCAATGGCGAGGGACGGGCCGGGAAGCCCGTGGAATCGCAAAAATGTAGTGAACAATGGACGCAGTGGGACGCTCGGACTACTGCAAGGCAACAGACAGGTCCGTTGGTATGTCCAGGCAGTAGCAAGAGACGGCGAGGTGTTAGGAAATAAGGAAGCCGTGGGTCGATCGGACTACTGCAAGGGAACGGACAGGTCCGTTGGTATGTCCAGGCAGTAGCAAGAGACGGCGAGGTACCAAGGATAGGTCTCGGAGCATCCAGGAAACTTGGGCTTAGATCGCCACAACCTAAGGGTTATCGTCCAAGCTCGTATTGGGAAGACCTGGTAGTTAGGTTATCTGCTTCTCTTTTCATCCTCCTTCCTTCTGGCTTCTCGGCTATTGGAACCTGGTTGGGGGAGCATCCAGATTAGATCTGGGAACCAGGTCATTCCCAGTCGACTGAGCTCCGGGCCTCGCTGCTTCGCTTATATTCTGTCTAGTGGCAGCACTGAGGTGGGTGGAGAAGATCGGAACTAAGCTGGCTACAGCGTTGCAAACTCCCATCAAATTACGAGATGCAACTCGTGCATTATAAATTATCAAATTTTGCATTGTAAAAACCACTAGCATGTGGCGATACAAATTTAACACTTGTGCGCTAAACTGAACATGTTACATTAAAGAATTTACAAGACAAAGAGATTTGACAATGCAAGTAACATATTAAGCATCAATACTGCACAAAAGATGACTGAATGTGTAGGCTCGCAAAGCATTTAGCATGCTTTCTTCAACCAAACCTTGTGTTACAATAATCTATGCACAACAATATAGGTTTTTATGCTTATCAACAAAGCACTCAAAATTAGATATAAGATAAATCAAAAGTGTAAGCCTCGCAGGGCATTTCGCAAGCATTAATAATTATATATTACAGAATATGGCGATCACGCAGGATTGCTAAATGTGATGACCACGTAGGGTCGTTACAACTCCTAGTTAAAAGTCTTAATAATTCTCGAACCATATTTGGTAACATTCCAAAAATTTATGTTGCGTGACAGAGACAGACGCACATTGGGTAGGATTGTGACCAAGCAGACAATCACCACGGCTCCAAAAGTCACTGCTGAGCTGAATACAGTACTTACTAACCCTGTTAGCATCAAAACAGTCAGAAGAGAACTCAACAAGCAGGGTATTCATGGCAGATCTGCAATTCCCAAACCACTCGTGACTGTTGACCATGCTGCTAGACGGAGACAGTGGTGCAACGCCCATAAAAACTGGACAATGGAGCAGTGGAAGACTGTAATCTGGTTGGATGAGTCATCCTTTACATTGTTTTCAACTGCTGGCCGAGTGTACGTGTAGAGAACGCCAGCACAAGCGTACTATACAGACTGTCTGTTACCGAGAGTGAAGCATGGCGGTGGTTCAGTGATGATTTGGGCAGCCATCTCCTGGTATTCTGCCGGACCCATCATCACCCTGTATGGACATGTCACTACCAGGGACTACATAACCATTTTGAGTGACCAGCTGCATCCCATAGTGCAAACTTTGTTCCCAGATGGTGATGCCATGTTTCAAGATGACAGAGCTCCTGTTCATACAGCTCACATCGTCCAGGACTGGTTTGATGAGCACGAAGATGAAGTGTCACATCTGCCATGCCCTCCACAATCGCCAGACCTCAATATTATTGAACCCCTGTGGTCGGTTTTGGAGACCAAGGTGCGAGCCTGCTACCCACTACCATCGTCTCTACAACTTGCAGCTGCTTTGGAGGAAGAATGGTACAATATCCCTTTGACAACCATACGCGACCTGTATTTGTCCATTCCACGTCGATTGCAGGCCGTTCTGCATGCCAAAGGTGGTCCTACTCGATATTAATAAAGGTAATGTGCATTTCTGCAGGTGTTTCCATATTTTTGTCCATTCCCTGTAATTTAGAATTTATATCCTGACACATATTATTAGAATAATGGACATTTCCACTTTGACATGAAAAACGTTTTAAATCCATTCATTTTACAGAGAATGACACAAACATGAGATGTGCAAAATATCTCGGCCATATTTGTTTTGGTTCTCGAGAAACACGCCTTCAAACACCGCTGAAATTCACCTCCTACGTCATGGATTTGAAAACGTCCTCTCCACAGACAGGAAGTCCTCTGACGTCATCACTTAGAAATGCGTGCAGGCGGGGCTTCTGCTCGTCCCGTCAACTTAGCATTAGCCGGGGAAGCAACAGAAAATTCACTTGTTACTGTGTAAAACAAGTATCTTACAACTTCCAGTGCAAAAATCTGTGCTCCATTTCTTGGAGATGAATTATACCCTAGCAGTATAGTAGTATTTACTATAATTCAGCCACTCGGTAGAGGGTTTTCCCATTAGGGTGACAAAGCAAACCTTGTAACAGTCAATGGCTGAACACGTGAACAGCTTTGTTCATTGCGAATACATAGGTTAGTTCTGACTGGCAAGAACTTAATGTTATAGGAATGCCTTTTCTGGAATTACAGTTATTTTCGTCATAATACTTTCTTCACAAATTTTAAGATAGTACTTTTAGAACACATTGGTTTACACGCCAATTTCTGCAATATAAGAGGTGATACGGTATAAAAAGGTACGGTGAGTTTTTAAATTTCCTGCAGTAAATGACAGTTTTCTTCAGTTAATATATATATTGCAATTTTTTGTATTTAGCCTACTTTTACGTCGCTTTTCCGTTCACTTTGTTTAACCGCAACGATGAGAACGCATGGTTAATTTATTATGTATCATCTCTAACATCACATTTCTTTTCACTTTTGGCTAATCTCTAGAATGAAGATGAATAACTACAAGCTGTATTCGAAGTCGGGGTGCAGGAGTACACCCCCCCCCCCCCACACACACACACACCCACTACCACCAACTGCACAATCTAAGTATCACCCAACCTGCCGTGATAAGAGACGAAATTTTTCTTCTGTCCCATCTCATTTCGAAAACATTCACTTGTCCCATCTCCTTTTATGAGATGAGACGGAACATGCCTCGTCTTGTGAGCAACACTAACATTAACAATAGAAGCACCCCCTAGCTGTCCCCAAAGTCTCGAGCAAACATCCTCCCATGTAACAATTTCCAGTTCAATGAAATGTCACTCACAAGGAAACAGTCATGCCCAGGTCGAGAGTCAAACCTGGAACATGCGACTTCCTCAGATAAATCATGAATTTTGTGTATAATAATTACAACGCCAGTTCATTCCTGGTAATTCTGAATCTGCAGTTTGGTTTGCATATATAAGCAGGATAATATTTAGTTTTCGAGGGCTGTACCGTCGAAACGAGGAGTCAAAAAAATAATAATAATAATAATAAAAAAATATTAAGGAAGGTTTTTTTTTGTATTTATAATGATAAGCCTCCGCATACGTTGTTAATTCTATATTTTTCTAGACTTGAGACGAGAACAAGAATTGCCCTCCCAAATCGAGACGGATGTTTATAAATTGAGACGAGACTGTCAATGAGACATTTACAAATAAACACGAGACAGACATTTACAACTCTCAACGAGACCGAGAACAAGGCTGCCATGTCTCGTCTCGATAGGATCCTTAGTGGTGAAGTTGTGAACCAACCAATTAATGCATTCGTGGTAACGAGATGAGGCTCCTTTTTTCGCAGTACAAAATTCAAAATAATTATACCGTACCATTTCAGTATGGGATATTGTTATACACATGGGCGTATATATAGTTCACGGGTGGGAGGGATGGATCAACTTTTGGTATGATTAGGGTTGCTTTATTTCGTGAGTGAAAATCCAGGACACTGCTGGCCAGAAGCTTGTTGTGGAGCATGGGGAGAGAGGATGTTGGACCCAACAAAGTTGTGTGTTTGTAGTCACGAAGTATTGATACTTTTCTGTTCATCTTGTGTCACTACGTTTTTAAGAACCACATTTCTTTAATATGATTCGAGGGGGAAAAATAACTGATTTGATAGTCTCAATGCAGTTTCTTATCGCAGAAATTCCGAAACTATCAGGAAGTTGCAGATATTGGTCTGCAGTCCCAATCTGGTGTGTTGAATTACTGAAATTTCCTTCCCATTCGTATCCCGTCCTATACGTCTCTAATTTAAGCGAATGAAATAAATGCCAAGGATTTTTTTATGAACAAGCGGATAGAACAAGGAAACTGGTAATTTTAGTGAACCAAAAAAAGAGGGGGGTTGGACCCGTTGAATCCCCCTTAAATACGCCCATGGTTATACACATTATTTCCTTGTAATAATTATACATAAACTAAGTATAGATATGTACTGTGCAACTAATGTAATCTTCTCATTGTATTTTCTCTTATCTGCACAAAAATATTTAATCATAATTTGCGCAACAGAAATGGAACACAAACTGAAATTGCTTTATGGAAAATAAAGTTAAATAGGCTTTATAAATAAAGTGAAGAATGTGAAAATTCCTATTTTGCACTACATAGGTTACGGTAAATATCGATAAATATAAGTTTAAAAAATATTTTTGAGTGTCTGGTCAGCAACCAATTTTATAAGAAATATTTTTCGCATGGCCTGAGAACACACGCAGCTGAACCCTTTCATTTATCTTGCACTTGAGCAGCACGGATATTTCATAGAAGAATGATCATTACAAAGCATAGCTTTCCTTTCTCCTATCGCTCCGATTTGTAAAACTGCTGCACGTGTTCGCTCACCGTGGGCTACCCATCCGGAACTGGATGCTCGAAGCAGACGACAAACGAGCTCTCCCTAAGGAGTGACGTAGTAACATGGCGGCGGCGTGTTTTCAGCGCAACGCTAGCTTCGCAACTTTGGAAGTCTCGTTTCTGCCTTAAACTGGACGCAGAGAAACGCGAGAACTTGCAGGGGTCATTTTTCCAGGGTGTAGTTTTTAAAATTGTTGTGAAAAAAATTGAGTGGAAATGTCCATTACATCAAGAAGACTTAGGTGGGCAGTTCAAGTAGCATGAATTGGAGAGGAAAAAAGAGTTTACAGGATTCTTGTTGGGAAACCTAATGGTAAGAGACCTGTAGGAATACCAAGATGAAGATGAAGGGATAATGTTGAGATGAAGCTGAAGGAAATCAGTCAGGATAGAAAAGATTGGATTGATTTTGCCCAGGATAGGGACAGATGGGAGGTTTGTGTTGCTGCAGCCATCAACCTTCAGGTTTAAAAATGCTAGAAAGTGAGTGAGTTACTTAAGCTGAGTACCTTTCAGCCTTCAAGATCTGATGAATTAAGAACTTGCAAGTAAAAGAACCTCCTGTTGCTGACATGTTATGAACTAGATGAGTTGATAGCAATGAATGGATACCCAAACTTCAACCCATTCACGTGATGTAACAGCACTGCTGTTTTTGTTTCTTAATGACTAAATAAGTCGTAATGATGTGACATGGGTTTGACGTCACTCAAAAAATAGTAAATCTTCTGAAAATACTACAGTTCCAACTTTTGCATATTGATATTGAATATACTACCGTACAAATACATGTATTCAAAATATCGAAGTGGGTTCAGTGGTTCCCGGCTGGCCACAACTATATGAAGACGATAAGAGAGTCATCATGTTGGGAGGCTCCACCTTGAAATGACTGCCTTAAAGTGCATGGCGGTGTTCTTACTGGAGGAGCCTAGATATAAGCTCTGGAGCTAACTAAAATTCCTTCTTATTTGGTACAAGGGATTCATTTAGTAAAGCTTGGCATGTGAGGAAAACAGCACATGCCCATCAGACTACAACGTATGTAATCTACAAACTGCATAAGGATGTATACCTTGTCAATTGTAACACAGAACCTGACTCAGGATATCTAAATTTGGAAGACTAGTGCATGCAAGGAATTAAAATAGCCCAAAACTCTCAGTGTAACAACTTAAATTCAGAGAGAACTTCACATTGTTCACCTGGGAAAGAGCCTTCATGAAATAAACTTTGTTTTATACATCAAAACTTTGTGCAATCTGCAGTGGGTTTTTCATGCTCAAGACCATTACAACAAAGCACAGAATACTATACTATGTCCCGGGAATCTATGGAGGAAGCGAACGAAAATACGTCTCTGGCCAAGAGGGGCTCGAACAATGAAATTTTGCGAGGAAACTGGATTGCGTGGACGGGCAAAAGGGACTGCAATTGCCAGCTGTTTGAATCAGCATGTACTGCTTTGCTCGCTTCTCCCCTTCTTTTCCGTTATGTGTGGGATTGCTCCAGAGATTCACAAGATAGAGTATAGGTGTTTGGTGTTGAATGGGAAAGCTTGTCTGTATTATATTATCTAAATGTGAAGGATTTGAATTTAAAACCTGATCAAAAAGGGAACCGATGTAATGAGAAATTCATTACAAAATATTTTGTAAAACAAGTGTCAGTATTTTCGTATCATCAATTACAATGAAGGCTTTTTCTTTCAAATAATAAAACAATTTAATAGAATATCAATTACTCCTACTTTCAGAAATCAAATTGGGTTGTACATAAATCGAATTTATCTTAAAAATGTTATTTAAGGTAAATTTATTAATTCAAAAAATAGTATTTTAAGGGTTCAGTTCATCTAATGTCTTCTAACAAACATTTCCTAACGTTACCAAATATGGTTCGAAAATTATTAAGACTTTTAACTAGGAGTTGTAACGACCCTGCGTGGACCTATGATGTATGATTTCGATAATGCACACCATACAGTAACTTTTGCACTATGTGTAGGACTTTCATGGATTTCATTAGGGTTTTCTCCACTCCATATTCGCACATTCTGCTTAGAAAATGAGCTTCATCGGTCATTATGAGTCTCTCTCCAAAATTCCGATTAGTGTTAAGTCCAATCATTGTGTTGCAAAGCGCTAAACGTTTTTAAAAATCAGTCTGTTTCAACTGATGGGATACCTGAAGTTTGTACGGAAACAAATGCAAATTGTTTCTCAGGATCTTGAGCACTGTTTCTCTATTGACACTAACTTCTTGTGACAACCTTCTTGCATATTTCTTTGGACTCTTTGTGATTGCAACTCTCACCCTTTCAGTTGTTTCTTCATTGCACACAGATCTCCACCTACCAGTACATTTAGCATCAGTTACACTGCCTCTGCCACCAAACCTTGCACGGAACATTCTTTGAGCAGTGATCACTGAGTAATTGCTAGCGAAATAAAATTCCACTATTGCTGCTCGCTGTTGTGCACTCCACCTTTCCATGTTACACCACTAAATTTTGCAAAGGTCGATCTTTATATTCGCCTGAAATGAAAAAGAAAAACCGAATTAGTACCACACAACTTACAATATAAATGTGGTCATTAATTTATTGTCACCCTGTACAATACTATTGTATGGTTCGAGAATTAATAAGACTTTTAACTCCGAGTTATTCACATAAAGTATTAGGCTATAGTGAGTTTTTCTACAAGACCACTATTTTTATTTTTAAAAATAGATTTATTGATATATTATGACATTGCCATTGCTCTAACCACTAAGCTACCGAGCCGGCCTGGTCTCGCCTGATTTTTCACTATCGCTGTTTTAACTGCTTGGAATCGTCTCTGCCAGTGCTACCGCAACGGGATCTGTTGGCTTTGAAACACAGTAGACTCCGACGTTACCTGGTTCCTCCCAGCGCAGAGATGTTAATAATTGTAGATTTGGCACACACAGGAGATGTACTACGTAGAAATTTTCAGCGAAAAATGCAAGCTCGACCAGGACTAGAACCCAGGTATCTGGCATACCGTGCCATTGCTCTAACCATTGAGCTACCGAGCCGGCCTGGTCTTGCCTGATTTTTCGCTATCGCTGTTTTACCTGCGTGGAATCATCTCTGCCAGTGCTACCGCAACGGGATCTGTTGCCTTTGAAACACAGTATGCCAGAGACCCAGGTTCGAGTCCTAGTCGAGCTGAAAATTTCTACATAGTACATCTCCTGTATGTGACTAATCTACAATTATTAACATCTCTGCGCTGGGAGGAATCAGGTAACGTCGAAGTCTACAGTGTTTCAAAGCCAACAGATCCCGTTGCAGTAGCACTGGCAGAGACGATTCTATGCAGGTAAAACAGCGATAGCGAAAAATCAGGCGAGACCAGGCCGGCTCGGTAGCTCAGTGGTTAGAGCAATGGCACGGTATGCCAGAGACCCGGGTTCGAGTCCTAGTCGAGCCTGCATTTTTTGCTGAAAATTTATACGTAGTACATCTCCTGTGTGTGCCTAATCTACCATGTCTTAAGTGGTATGACAATTGATTCTACAAAGTCTCATGCTTTTATCGAAAAGTCAATGATTACA